>NC_141624.1:4908899-4926399 GCF_047967505.1 Dipteris shenzhenensis | reverse complement strand
ATCATAAATCCAAAGGACCACGTAACTTCGAACATTTCTCTATAGTTACGTCAAATGTTGACGTGTCTTTCTCTCTCCTAGAATTGCTATGGGTACGAGAGCCCGTCTGGAATTCTGGCCTATTCGCGAAGAAGCGTCCAAACGAGGATGCTTGATCTCATCGCCGATGCTCGGGTTCGCCAGAGATCGGAATCTCAATAGGGAATGTTTCGATCTTCTATAGACTCCCAGCCATTAGAATGCATAGATATTTTCTCTCATATCTTTACTGCAGTGTTTATCTACATACTTACGCACGCCTTCAACTGCTTCAATTTAACCAAACAGCTTCAGCTCCGAGTGACTGAGCCCTTCTTATTCGCCCTTGGGTTCGGAGTGAAGCGGCACTAAAATCGTTGCAAATCCATAACGATCCCTAAGGGTCTTCTCACTTAGATGACACTTTTAACAAACCGTTTGGTGCCTAACCTAGTTAATAAACTCGGTGCTGCTATAGGGCATTGGTGCACTTATCTGGGTAAAAGAAATTCTGTAGTTAGGGATATGAAATCTTTAAAAGCGAACGGTGTAGGTGTTTATATATTCGCAAGGCTCATATACCACTCTAACATATGCTTCGCTGCCTCCAGTTGGCCTATTCGTCCGTCTTCTTTCGATATCAAACGTCTCTTATCTTACATAGCCAGCGGACCAAGCAAAATAGAACACTTGGTACAGTTCTGTACAGAACGGTGTGACCGAATATCTCAGCTCTGCAAATACAACCGTGTGAATGAACTTCTAAGTTGTGCTTATCACCCACTCGGTAGGGTGATTTTCTCTCTGATTCTCGTTGAAGTCTTCAAAGCACAACTTTTTGCTCCGACAAAGATTGCCCATCTTAATTGACTGTCTGAAGCTAAAGACTTTGAGATTGAGAAATGTTTTGAATCTCATCATCACTCAAGGATGTGGAAGCAAAAAGCCAAGCCTTCCAGCGCGTCGGCGTGGAGAGCATATTGCACTATTACCCTGCATTCAAAAATTATCGACTCCACCTGCAGGTAGCACGGGTGCAACTTGGAATCTCCAGCTGAGCTGGTGCTGTGAGAACGAGTTCGAATTGGGACTGAGCGGTGGAAATTGAGGAAGGTCAGGCAAAGGACCCATTGAATTCAGACTGCTGATTATATCCATGTCGCTGAATAAGTCGAATTCATTGATGCTGTCTGAGGCCACGAAAGAGTTCGAGCTGTTAATATCTGAACTCACATCGACATCCCCGTAGGACATCCATGTCAGACCCGCCAATGAGCTCTGAATTTCTTGCGCATGAGTTAAATGCCGGTGCAATTGTGATAGCTCTTGCAGTGCTCCCGGAGAATCTATTGCTTCAAAGGCTTCTTTTTGGACAGGATTGTGGACTCCATAGGTTGACGTCCCCATAGTTTGGGCAGCTCCAGTTATCCCGTCCTTTTTCCTCTTGTGCGCATTTGTCTTCTTCGGCTTCCTCTCCTTGCTTTTATCACTGGATGAATTTCCACTTATGGTGGCCAAATTGTCACCGTAGTCCGAACTGCACGAATTCCCCGTCAGCTTCTGTACAAGAGCCCGGAAGTTCTCAGGGTCCGTCTTGATCAGCGTGGGAGCGAAGATATGCACCACTCGGATGAGGGGCTTGGCACGGCGCTCCTGAGGGAAGCTGGGGGAGGCCTCAGGGCTAGTGGAGGGGGACTTTACGATTGAGTGAGAGGAAGGACAGACACGGGGGACGGGTTGGCAGAAGGGAAGGGGAGGGGAAGGGTGAAGGGAAGGCTTAGGGGCCATGATAATTACAACTACTCAACAATATTTCTCTCTCTCTCTCTCTCTCTCTCTCTCTCACAGACACACACAAAGAGGCGAACAGCAGCGTGCAGGAAGCCAAAGCGCGAGCTCAAATGCAGTGGAAGGTCAAGGAAGCCAAAATGGGTGGGCAAAGGAGCTCATACGCACAACAGCGAGGAAGCCCAAAAGCTTATAAGTGGAAGGGGAAGGAAGCCAGAATGGGACGTGGGCAAAGGAAGCAATGAGGTAGATACGAACAAGAGGAGCCAGGAAGCCCAAATGGGTGCGCAAATGCAGAGAGGAGGGCTGCGGAAAGGAGGAGTCGATACTGATGAAAGCTCCAAGGATGCAAGAAGGGCAAGGAGTTGAAAGACATGCAGTGAGGAGGACAGGCGAGGGACAGAAAAGATGAAAGCAGATGAGAGATGGAGGACGAAGCGAAGGATGAATGCGAGGGTGGCGCGTTGTTATATATATACGTTATAACAAAGCTTGGCGACAACGACCACGTACGTACTTTATAAACCGCCTTACCCGCCTTATACTTGCCCCAGTCAAAGCCTCTAAGCGCGTCCCCTTAGTTTAGCCGCCCCCCTATCTTTAGTTCTCCCCTCTCCTTTATTTAGCGGTCCTCCCTCTCTCCCCTCAGTCCCCTCCCCTCTCTCCCCCATTTTTGGTGGCTCCTCTACTTTCAGCCCCCCGTCATCATCTGCCCCACACGTTTTTTGTTTGACCTTCTGGCCCGAGAGACTTTGTAACCCCCTCGATGAATATCTATTTGCTATATCTTGCGTGCCGAGATTCGTTCAAAGTCTTGGAAGGCCAATCAAAAACTCCGCACTGCCCACCATCTAGAGATATATATATTTCTAGTGCTTCTAAGTTGTAACTTGCTTCATCTAAGGTTCGTTCACACTCTAGGAAGTCCAACCCCACCATCTACATATATATATTTCTAGTGCTTAAAACTTCTAACCCATAACTAACACAATTTAAGCACGAGCCCCATGCTTGAGATAGGTCCATACCAAGCACTAGTCTCTACTTAGGGTGATTGCATGCCACCAAAGGGTGCCCAAACATGGGCAACCAAAAAATGTCATGGATAGTCTTCAATTGGCAGGGGTTTACACACCGCCCTACAAAAAGGTAGCATCTAATAGTGAGTTGTCCTCTACTTGAATTCAATTGGTTGGCAATGGTGCCCAAGCTTGTGCAACCAAGCTTGCTTGCCCAAGAAATCTCCTAATGGGCAAAAGGTGGTAGTTAACTCAGCTCTTCGAATCACCTAAATTTTTGCTATGTGTAAAGGGGGGTGCATGCATCCACACCAATGGAGCATTCCCCCATTATCGATGGGCGGGCAATCCTCAGTGTGTAAATGCCTTATAGCCAATGGCAAAGTAGATGGAGCTCAAATTTATCTATAGAGCCTCCCTCATCTTTCAAGGTAGTAGATATGTTTCATGTTACTTAAGGGTTACTCATTGTTCTACTAAATTCCAACTATGGGCATTACAAATCCTTGTGACAAGATAAGTAGCTCCAATCTTCTTTTGATTCTCTTAAGAAACACAAGGCTTATAGGGTGACCAAGCTATACCTTTTAGCTATTTGATATTTTAAATAATACACATATTATAAAAAATTAGTTGTTGCACTAAAAACTCTTAGTTTTAAACTTGAACAGTACTACATGCCTAATCTCCTCATGGCACACACACCAATTTATGCCAAACCTTGGCCATTGAATACCACCCATCCAAAAACCAAAATATGTTTTTATTCTCTTTCATTTCAAATGCATTTGAATCTCACCTCTATAAAACCTATGCCCATCAAAACAATGCCACCATTTTATAGGCCTTTTAAGCCCCTTTTAAGTTGTAACTCTATTTGTGTAGCATTTTCTATTTTATTGAAAGATGAGATGCATGCATTAGACATTGAGCTTCTCTATTTAAGCGTTATCATAGTGCCCTTCATGCGGCCCATCTATCACTTTCATTATATATGATTGGATCCTATTTCATTATGTCTTATATTAAAACAAATGCAAGATATTTACTTAGACAAGACTGAGTCTTAGGACACGATGCTCAATATACATGCAACATTAATACCTCCTTATCCTCTTTTCTTAATTATTAAAGACCATGCTTTATTAACTGCTTGAATTTTAAAAATAATGAGTAAAGGAAAAATACCTTATATTTTACACTTGTTGACTCTATCTCAATGGATATACAAGAAATTTGGATAAAAAAATGTCATGTAGTATTCATATCCCTTAGAAACCATAGACTATATATACATTACAATATACTTCATGAAGATATGAAGCCATAGACTATATATACATTACAATATACTTCATGAAGTCTTTTACTAAGTTTTTAATGTAGTCCACAACACCTAAGTTTCAATGGTTCTTTGAATAATACTTAAAAAATATATGCGGCTATCTAGAATAATATTCACATACTTTTATGCGTAGAAGTTGTCAAGAGATGAGAAAGTAAGCTTTCTTTTCCTTTTCTTCCTCAATTTAATTGACTAGATATCAAGTGCCATAACATCTGAACTTTATCAATATTAATTCATAAATTATCATTTGCCTTCAAAGCTATGGCCCAATGATTGGAGGTTTAAATTGTGTAATAAAAAATTTATGTTCCCTCAGCTTGAGCTATGAAAAACTAGACTCCACTTCTTTTCCTCTAGACTATAGGACAAATTTATTTTGAGCTGAATGAAGAGACTTGTTGAAAGCTTTGTATAGTATTTAGGTCTATTTTGATGGAGGAAAATACATCGATTTTTTACACATATTAGTACATTTTAAGTACTTTAGGCATACAAATCCAACTTATAAATTAGCATATCTAAAAAATTCAAAGGTCAACTGATGCACCATACCAAGATGTCTAAAGATATCTACATAAGATAAATTTTTTTCCTCATGAGCTAATCAACATGGAAGAAGAAGATCAACTACAACATAGAGTGACAATCTATAGGCACATCTTACTTATGCAAAAAAAAAGAGGTTAAAATAAAAGAGTTGAATATATCATTAGTGGGAGGGGAAGTCCCAAAAAATACCCCTACAAAAGATGGCCAACTGTGGGGGTAGAGCCCTAGGCCTACACTCCTAGAGTAGAGAGAACTCAGTTCAAGATTGACTCAAGCATCGGGAGCTAGATCACCCAGGCATTGGCTTTCCAGTGACTTAGTCTATCCTAGAATCTCAGCGAGGTTTACAAGGATTTAACTATGCCTAGGCCCTACCCCCTCCCCAAACCCCGGGGCAAGATCTTTCCTAAACACAGCTTGGTTCTTGGTTGACCAAATCGACAAGCACACAGCTCCTCGAATAAGAGGCTAGCAAGCTTGCAATGTGGAGGGTAGTCCTATAGAATCCCCCAGCAGACCCAACTTCCAGTTATTGTGACTAGATAGAGATTTGTCATCAAGCCAACATCCCTCATAGCTTTCTCGACTTTCTTCCAACACCCTCTGACAATAGAGCATTGCCACATTAGGTGCTACACCAATTCCACCGGATGACCACACAAAGCACACAGGGGGGAGACTTGGAAGATTTTTGCTAGCTTGCATCTAACCGACAGCCATTGATTTAAAGATCTTCCAAAGGATAAAACTGAACTTGCCTAAATAGTAGATTTGTCATGCTTCCTTGAACTTGCTATGCCATTAACCATGAGCACAATGGAGGCCCCACTTTTTATTCAGACTCCAGACTAGTAAATGACTTTCCAATAGTCCCCTATAGATCAATTTGGTTGAGATCTTCCTTAACAGGGTATTCCCCAGATGCCACTGCATCAACCGCGTACTTGGAGAGTCTATGGCCACTCTTCTGGGACTCTTAGCAGCACTAGATGCATCAATGTGGTCTCCTGAGTTGTCAAATGGATATTGCAAGCTAATGTCCACTAGAGGGATCCAGTTACCCCTCCTGGGGTCCCATATTTGGGACCAAGATCCTAGCCCTTTTTTGTAAATGATGCATGCACATCTAATGTTCAAATGTGCTTGCAAAGCTCCGTTATATGTTACAGCCTTGCTCCACCAAATAATTCGCTCAACCCCGCATCGTCCTCCTAGATTCCTCCACGAACACTGGTCAATTACTGTCCTCCAGAAATAAAACATTACGTTTCCCATAGCATGAGCTATAAGACATTAGAATTACTTTTATGCGTTTTCGACCACGAGGATTCTCTATGTTTATTTCATGATGTTCCTTTAGAACAACACAAAGTTATTTTTATCTTAGTATGAATCCTTGGTCAATGGCCAATAAAGTTGTTGAAAGACTTTATTATGACCTAAGGTCCATTTTAAAGGGAGAAAATACATCAATTCTTGATGCATATGAGAACACTTTAAGTACTATAGGATACAAATTTAACTCATAAAATAAGAACTTAAAAAATCAAAGGTCAAGGTGATATAAAATAACAAGATGTCTAAAGGCATTTGCAAAACTTTAAAAAATTGCTTCATGAGCTAAATAGCATGAACAAAGACAATCAAATACAACATAGAGTGACATCGAAGGCACATATTACAAGTATGCAAACTTAGAAGGACAAATAAGACAACTAGTTAAAAGTATCTTTGCATGATAAGATTATATATTAACTAAATAATATATATAAGCTAAGGACGAAAAAAAGTTTGCATTAGGGAACATGACCCCTTAATCTAAAGATTAGCAAGGATTTGTAGGTGAATTAAATAAGTTGGGTGACTTAATCTACCAAATTAATTTGATTTAAACGTTCTTTAATGAAAAGCATTGCATGTACTTTTCTACATGTGAGGTTGTCAAGGAGGCATTGCGAGGCATTGTGCTATATATATATATATATATATATATATAGATAGAGAGAGAGAGAGAGAGAGAGAGAGAGAGAGAGAGTAGAGTTGACACCTATTGACACAAGGTTGGCTAATCATAGTGTAGATAGGCATCTATGCAAAATAAAGCATTGGGACATGGAAAATAGTGAGATTGCACCCCATGCTTGTCTCATATGCAGATAAACTCATCCACAATCATTTAATTATGGCAAGAGGGGACAAGAGGAATGGGTGGATACTCTATCTCAAGGACTAATTGATTTGATTTCCCTAAAATGATATTGTCATAGGTTGTATACACTATAGGTATGAGAATGATTGTATGGGTCTACGGACCTCTTAGTTGTAGCTAGCATGACATGAAAGCCTCAATTCTACCTCAAGAAACGTCTCATACTAGTTGATTATTGTCAAGACATAAGTACTAGGAAAAGAAGATGTCTAGAAATAAGTTATCATATATAGGTGATGTAGCTTTAATACATTGTGGTGATCCATGCAAGCATTGCTTATTGTGAAAAACCAACATCCATTGATAGAGCATGATGTCTTGGATGATCATAGTGCACATAGATGATTACTTGAGAAAGATTCGGACATGGGGAGAGAGGACATGCCATCCCATGCCTACTCCATAAATAGATTACAACATTCATAGTAATCATCAAATCATATTGAAAGAGGGCAAGACAATTGTATGGTTTCTCTATCTCATGATCTAACTAGGTTCTTTGAAGTGCCACAAGTTGTATACATTATGGGTAATGAACATGTGTGCATGCATGATGAGTGGCTTATATATTAACTTTGAATTCTTATATTAATGTTTATATTTTCAATTTCTTTTGAATGATTGTATGTATTTTGCTTTTAGACTTATCATCTTCACTAGTAGCTTGAGTTTAACATGAATGGCAACACCAAAGTGATAGGGTTGTAAACCAGATTCATCTCATAACTTAAGTGTTGGTTGTGTTGGTTAAAGTTTTAAGAAACTCGCAGACTTGCAACCATTTTCATAATCCATTAATGTGATTTGGCATGAAAATTCATATATAGTTCTTCGATGACCCTACCAAACAAATTGGAAGGTGCTAGGGACCTAGAGTGGAAGTAGTCATCAAAGCCATAACTAGCAAGAGAGAAACCCTAGATGTTGATGATATTATATTTTGTAAGAATATTAGGGGGATATAGAAGTAAATTCAGCCCTAGGTACACAACCAATGTAGGACTCTAGATTGTGGTTGGTTTGGCCACTAGCATTCAAACCAACTAACATGGCTACTTGCACTATCGAACAAACCATCGTGCTATGCTTGGTGAATGCAGCAATGTATCCCATTCACATGCATGGGCTAACAAATAAACCTCAAAGAAAGTCTTTCAAATCATGGTATGATGAGCAGGTGAAACAAGATATCTTCAAGATGATTTGTTGGATTGATTACCCTCTAAACAATTGCAAAGCTACCATTAGAAAAATCCATGGCTTTTGTTACAAGGGCTAGCCCTAGCTTTACTATACCATATTACAATGCTTCCTGCAATGAGATGTTGAAGAGTTGTTATGAAAAGATGAAACTCGAGGTGCATCACGTAGTTCATGATGGGATCAAGAGATTGCCTACACTATTGTGAGTGATAGATGGAAGAATGTGTCTAAGTGCCCATTAACTTCCAAATGTGAGCCTTTTTATAAGCATATTGACGTAGGAATACATATTGAAATGGGTGAAATACATTGCTAAAGAGCTAAGCAAATAAAAAAATATATGATAATCTAAGGTCATGAGAGATAATTTTGAGACTTTAGGGAAACCTAGAAAACCCCACCATTTGGGTGTCACAATGCTCTTTTCATTGCTTGGTCTTGTCCTTGAGGATTGGTACAAGAAATTTGAAACCTAGTTCTTGAAAATAGCTATGACGAGGGGAAATGAGTGAGAAGCCTTTCTATTTAAGCATTTAACTTGCTTATAATATCAAATAATAGAAAAATTGACAGATAGAAAAATATCTCATGATCCATCAAGTTCAAGCCTACCATTTATGGTGGGAGAGACACTTTGGGGGCCACAAGAAATTGTGGTCCTACATTATGCATAGTTGTGAAACGCCACCACTACACATCCAACCATGGTGATAACCCCATGGCCTCGACACAAGATTATGGAGGTTTGAAAACCATTACTTACACAAGTTTATTAAATTCTTTGGAAATTATTTGCGTGTCGTCTTTCCAAACATTTTTGTGGAAAAAATACAAGGTTACAATCCTAAAGCATATTGCATTATCTCTTCATTTGTACATTGGTAAAAAGATGTATAATTGAAGAAAACTTTGCAACTCAATGACTCATATTTTGTAGGCTAGGGCTTATATTATATGTTGCAGCGATTCCCAAAATGTCATATGACTCACATGGCATTAGAGCTTGGAACCAAAAATATGGTAAAATAAATATATTTTAAATTATCTAATTTAAGCAGTCTTAATCTTGCAAAAAATGGACAACCTTCGTACAATTGCTTCTAACCTTGATAGTATTTCCAGGACACACCAATTGAAATGGATGCTTGCATGGTATACAATAATATCTTATGGTATTATTAAAATGTTATTGATATATGGGACACACAACCCCATCATTTATTGAAAAGAAAATGCGAGTGTTGAAAAATTGTATTGACTACCTTCAAAGATGGAACATTAGAATGCTCCATGCAAACCACAAAGGTACCACCTACTTTATAGGCTACCAAGTCCTTATCTCCCAATGCAAATCCTTTCTAATGTCTACATCCTCCAACCATGGTAATGCAGATTAACACACTTTAGTCATCCTGATGTACAAATCTCAACACTCCCCCTCAATACAAAATGGGTGGAAACTGCACTAAATCTAAAGGAGAAGCGTGTATATTAGTTACATGCTTATTACAAGGTTTTTGATATAATATAGGAAATGGTGTTATATTTGACACAACACACTACATAAGGAGAGTGCATTTGATTAATATGACCATGCAAAGCTGCTTCAACTCCTTCAACTCCATGTGGGGTACCTTAGTCATCCTCACACAATGACCAAGTGATATGCACATGGGTATAAATGGATTTTGCGAGCATGCATGGGATTTTCTCTACATATGGTACCTCCACTAATCCAAGAGGATAGAAACACCTCCTTTGAATGGCAATGCGGGCAATCCTCTCTAACGATGATGGAAGTAACCTCTTCCCTTTCACGAAGGCCAAGATTAATGCCATTTTGTAAAGGAGTAATAGAAGGCATGCCACATCAAAATGTCCATAAAATTTATAATATAGGCATATAGCTAGAGTAAAGAACATATGTCACTTTTATAGTGACCTCTCCAAAGAATCCCATAAATCTTTTGCTATAGAGAAACTTCACCAAAAATAATGGACGAGTCTATCATCAAATGTAGCAAAACATGAGCGTCAGCTCACTCATTTTGTTCTGAATTAGATGCACTCTTAAGATCATAATTTCTCCCAAAAGGATATTGTAATAACCTCTTGATAAAAAAGAGTTTTTAAAGGAACTTTTTCCATATTACAAAGTGCTTGTCAATAAAAATATCGTAAGCCATTGACACCCAAGAAATAGAAAAGAATTTCTGATAATAAGGTGCAAAAGAAACTAGGTGCCTCTATGAAATGATTGACCTTGAGCCATTAAAAGAACCTTTGCCACGTTATTAAGGCCCAAGAGACATTAAAGTGACACAAAAACATGAAGAAAAAGTTCCTAGTGTGGCTTAAAAAACAAGTCATTTGAGGTGTAACAAAACAGGGCCATAAGGGGCTAAATGGGATAGTCGACTTAGTGATTGACTTGCCTAAAGAACCTTAGAGAAAGAGGGCCTATGATATTTTTCCACGTGCCAGCCTCGTGCTAGAATATTATGAAGTCATTGAAGCTTATTGCAAAGAGAAAATTGCACAAAAGAAATATGAGACATGCATCTATGTCATGGGTTTCATTTGAGCAAGAGAAAAGAGAAGGATAATACGTCATTTGAGCTCTAAGAGGCTTGATTTAGAGGATTCTCAAACAAGATAGTTGCAGTAGACTCAACCAAATCAAGAGAGAAAAGGATCGATTGTAGAATCATGAAAATCGATGATACAAAATAGAGATCTCTCAATCATATATCTGATTTGAACAGCTATAATAAAGCAGTTCTTGAAAGAGTGAATCCTGAGAAAAAGAGCCTACAATAAATAACCAAAATGGTCCTTCTAGAAATAACAAAATGTGGGACTACATTTCTTAGAGATGTGTGAGAGCAGAAAGCTACAAAGATTCCATGGAGCATATAAGAGCTATAGCACTAGAGTAGTACAAGGTACTTTGTGGCAATAGATCAACATCCACTACAAAAATGATGACTTGTAATGGAGCTTTTAAAGAAAAACACGATGAATCGGTAACATGAAGGAAAACATGAGGAATCAGTAACACCAGATATTAGTTTGTCAATCGATGTAATCCACCAAAACAAAGAAAAATAAAGGACTGCATCAATCGTAAGCTATTTTTGATAGAAAAGAAGAACTTTAGGAAAAAAAGATTGTAACTCCACTGTCCAGGCTACATAAACATCTGGCAAGCTTGTATCTTGATTACAAATCAATTGCTATAGAAACAACATTCCTTCTCCAATGTTGAAAACGTTTAGATAGTAATTTAACTAGTAGCTCTAGCGAAACAAGAATATAGTGGTGACAGAGAGATAGTGCCAGCCTAAAAAATTGTGAAAAAAAAGGGGACCTCTACAAAAGGTTGTGTGTTGGCCACTTTGAGTCATAGAGGGCTTCAAACATTGAGAGAATAGTAGCATAAGGCTTCTAATATTTAGAACAATAGTATAAAGTAGACCTTAAATAAAAACAACATAGCAGTAGGACTGAAAGAGGCTATTAGAGTAAGAAATACGGAAAGACTAGAAAGGAAAGGGAGAAGAGCAACCGAATGATCTAATACCATGTTGGAAAAGTATGATCTACAAGGAGAAGAACACTCACAAGGGAAGGAGAGAGAATGGAAGACCACACAAATTTAGAGTGTATCCAATATCTACATCCTCTAACGTTGTTGTAGATTTAACACACTCCAATAATCTTGATGTGCAAGTCTCAACATCATTGATGTATTTAATAAATAGTAAAAAAAACCTTGAATATTAGGAAACTCGCCATAGTGGAGAGACCTCCCCCTATTATCACTTCCTCTCCCTAGTCCCCCTCTTGTCCTTGTAGCCGCCTACAACATTTACTCACATGATGGGTATCCAAATCCTTTTTGTCTTGGCTCTCCCAATGTCCCTGCTCTCTTAGTCTCTAATCTTGCATAGATTCAGGGATGATTATCTTACATTAGTTTTGTAATAATTGAAACCTTTACAAGGCTTGTGAAATTTTGTAATAAAAATAAAGGCTTGGTACATTTCCTAAGATTTGAAACTAGGTTTAAAAAATGTAAAATAAAAGCTTGGTACGTTTGCTAGGATTTGAAACTAGGTTTAAAAAAAGCTAAATTTAGCCTTCAAGATTATAAACCTTAATGAGAATTGCTACGCACACAAGTATTTGGTGAACCTTAATGACATGCTTGGAAAATGGTTATCCTCATCCATTAAACACCCACCAAAAGTAAGATATGGATTGAAACAAATCTACACTTGTAGGTGCCTTACTTGGAAGGTTTAGCATGAGTATTGATACAATCTCACAAAATTTTGTGAAGGTTTTTTAATATGCAAAGTATTCATAGTAATGTTCTTGCACAATTCTTCATCAACCAAAAGTGTTGCCATCAGCAAGGGTGAATTTGATTTTGTCCACGATGGATTTCTCTTCCTCTAAAATTTCTTCTATTGTTTTAGTGTCCTCCTTAATGACGTAATTTATTTCTATAACCTCTCTCATAATGCCTAAATTTGTGACAATAATTGCACTACACTTAGACATAATTCTTGATGAGTTTCCTTTCCTCTATTTGAAGAAATATCCTTGTTTCGATAAATTTCTCTGGTTAAATACTAAGGTTTCTTTTTTAAACTACCTCTATTGAATGATCTTCCTCTTTGTTGGAATGGTTTATGGTCTCACATTATTGTACTTAGGTTAGTGAAGGTGTCATTTGTATACACAGGTTATGGGGAACTAGCACCAAGTCCCCTCATGTATATAAGTTCGTTCTTCTCTATAGATATACATTGTAGATCATATTCTCTGGTGTGTGCATTTTCTCTCATGTGTGTGACATACATTTGTCATTCTCTTTCCCTCTTCCTATTGGAGCTAGGTCTCCTTGAGTGACCTATCGTTCTTCATGTTGCAAAAACTAGTCACAGAACACAACTAGGAGTAGACTTGGAGAGAGGGGAAAGTTGAAAGAACACTGGCATTGAGGCTTGTTGAGAGAATGAGCCATTCAAAAATGTTGCAAAGACCTTATGCTTAGTGCTCACCAATATTCAAAGGCCTTTGAAACTCATGCAATAGTGCTATATGCAAGGTTTTGGTATGGAATACTAGCCTAAAGTGAGTGGGTAAGAAAGAAAGCTTGTTGCTTCCTATGTAGGTAGACCTACCTTAACAATGACATTTCAGCATAAATTGCACAATGATGCTTCAACACAAGCAATTGCAGAAGATCCAAAGATGAAGTCATAGAAAAGGCCTTGAAATAAGGTGACAGAGAGTCAATGAAGTGAGGAGAAGGGTGCAACCTCCAAGGTATTAAAGTGCTAATTGAAAATGACATGACATGTTAGTCAAGGGCCCCTATTGTGCTTTTTTGGGTCTACCAAAGAGAACCCATTGTCCTCTCACCTGGTTTAGTATGTTGATGTATGAGGAATGTCTCAATATATTTTGGGACTCCAAGTTCTCCATCTTTGATATTTTGACACAAAAATCTGTCGAAGAATTCACCACAATTCTGACCTGGCAAGTGTAGTAGGCAGGTGTTTCTTTGTGCGGGGCTATTATCATCATTAGATGTGATTGTTGGAGCATCATATATTGAATGCCACCAAGATAGTATTGAGAAGGGGCTTTTTGATTAGACCTTTTTTATCCACTCTCTTTATCCACCTCTTTAGGGGCTACTTTTTTTTAAGGTTGAATGGCATTATAGCTGCAATTGCAACAGGAGGCCTAGACTTATAAAAACCAAAATCTGTAGTGAGCTTCTCCACGTGCACTTTATTCAACCTGAGCTCTATACACATAGCTTAGAGGATCTTTTAGACATTTCAAAACAAGATTGGGAAGGTAGCATGCAATCCAAGACAACAGCTGTACCCTCAAGTTGAAGGAGAAAACAATAAAAAAATAGAGGTCTAGCTATAATAGTATAAGCTTAAGAAAAGCTTCAAGGATTCATAGGAGTATAAGGCTGACGGTAGCATTTTTCAAATTCCACCAAGCTCAATGGTTTCTTGTGTCCTTTTTACATGTGGCCTTCACAAGAGGCCCCATTCCAATACCACTGGTTCTTGCCTCATCTTTCACCATATCCCCTACAGTTGCCCCTTCCCCACTACAACTTTGCACATCACTTGTAGTCGACGTCCCTTTTTGTGTTGGCATTAGATTCTCAATAGGCACACTCTTGCGATGCCAAGAGTTTGTGAAACGATTCTATGATCATCTTTGTGTCATTGCCATCATATGATTTGCTTATCCAATCCCTTGTATGCATGTTGTCATCCACATTAGCTTCATACGTGTTGCTTCATACTCTGTAGGATCCAAGAGGGATTTCTTGTTTTGTTTTGCACTAATCGACAATCTAATATCTCCTTCCTTTTAGAATCCAACAAGAGAAGTAGATCAATTCGATGATGCAATTGAACAAATGAAGGGGATATTATAACATAAGATGTCACTCTAGGTTAGCAAAACTTGAGGCATACAACTTTCCTAAAAGGAAAAAGTCAATTAGTTAACGTCAACTTCAATACCTCAACCTGGATGGGGTTACAAACCTGGTGGAAGAAGCACCTGAAGAAGTATACATGTAGTAGCCAACTAGGATTTGACGTAGAATGAAAAGATATGGTATGCAAATTGAAGAAAGCACTACATTTTTTTTTTTTTTTTTGCGGTGAAAGTATCAAGTTTATTAGATTAAAAAAAAGGGAAAAAATAAATTACATTCCTGACAGTTTCGTTTTCTGACAGTTCCAAATCCATCTTTGAAGACAAAAAAGACAAAAGTTCCTTCTACCAAAGCCTTGCCATGGCTTTACAGGCTTCGTTCTTGTGGCCAAAAGGGGTTAAGGTCCTTTGAACTTCCTCCATGTATATTGGGATCAGCATTCTCCCTGAGGCAGCCTTTGGAATGCTTCTCCATTTCTAAATTTCCATATGATAGAGAGGATTACAGCCTTGAGTGGCTGGACTGATTGGTGGGTCAGCTTATTGAACTTTCTTTGTCGTTGTGGAGTGCGGTTCTCCAGTGGAACTTGATATGCAGCTTCATTCCAGATAGTTTCTTCTCTACAGCTGACCACAGTTCTCTTGAAATAGGGCATTCCCACAGCAGGTGCATGTGTCTCTCTGAATCTGCTACAGAGTGGGCATTCTGGGGGTATGCGAGGGTTCCATTTTGAGAGCCTCGCTCTAACTGGCAGCTTTCCTATCGCTATTCTCCATAATAGCACGTTGAGTCTAAGTGATTGGGTAGCAGACCACACTCCTTTCAGTCTTGACAGCCATCTGTTCACTCCATCCTTAGGGGCATGGAACTGCCCTTGGCTTCGAGCCACAATTGCCCTTGTTGGGCCCTTCACACTGCGAAAATCTTTGCGTGTCAGTCGGTTAAGGGGTTTGCCACTGGAGGTGACAAAACCCTTGAAGTCCCTTTCGTCTCTGAGCTGGTTGGTCGTTGGTCAGCTGGGGTCGATTCTTTGTATTGTGCTTTCAACTAGCTGTTGTTCCCTGTTGCTGAGACCAAATTCCTTCGCTATCTGTTCCACCCTCTTTCAACTGTTGCCTACTGGGTCCCAGTTTTTCTTGTAGATAGTGAGCCCCTTCCTCGAGATACTCTTCGCTATTCTGGGGTTTTCATTTACTACTGCTGTACCAACAGAAAAAGCCCAGTCTGAAATCCAAATAGATCTTCCTAGTGACGCATCCCCATAGAGACTGCGGAGGCCAATCCATTTAACTCCTCTTGTCTTTCCCTTCCAAGTCTACACCAGTTTGGAGAAAACCTCTGATTGGGGGATTTTAACTTTCAAGTCAGAAAGAACGTTGTCCTGCCATGGGGTGGTTACATGGTTTGGCGTTCAGGGTGATCATTTCTCTTGCTATTCTTGCCTAGGGTTGGCTGCTCCCTAGCTATGTTAATGTTTTGGAGCACAGTGCATCATTTTTATCTTTCATGCTTGTAAGGCCTAGGCCTCCTTCATCCTTGGGTGAGAAGAGCAATTCTGCTCTAAAGGCCCTCCATCTGCCCTCCCAGACCATATCCAAAATGCATTTGTCCACCTCTTTCAGGCACGCATTTGAAAAGGGGAGCAGTGATAGAACATATACTATCAGGGACTCCAATATGTGTTTTGCCATTGTCAGTCTGCCGGTGAAATACAGCTGCTTGCCTTTCCACTTGTCAAACTTGCCTTTTACTTTCTGAAGAGCCCACTCGAACTTGTTCTTTAGGTTGGTTCCTACTCCTAAAGGGCAGCCTAAGTATCTGACGATCTGCCCTATAGGGATCCAATTAGGTAGTACCCTGCTTGTCCAGTCTGATCTTGGCCTCCAAGAGAGCTAGAGGGCCTCGGTCTTAGTGATGTTGACTATGGAGTCAGATAGAGTTGCAAATTCACTGAACATCTCCATGAACCTACTGATGTTCGTCTCAGATGCTTCTAGAAAGCTAGTATTATTGTTCGCGAAAAACTGAGTGCAGAATTAGTGTTCTCTGGAAGTCTTAGGCCCTTGATAAGCCCTCTGCTCATGAGATAGTCGAGCTAGCATAGTAGTGGTTCTGTGGTTAAGGCAAACAACAGTGGGGCTAGCAGGCACCCCTGCCTCACTGACCTCTGAAGTTTGAACTTTTGGTAATGATACCCACTGATCGAGATGGTCACCCAAGCGTTTGACAGGAGCATTTTGGTGAGCCCACAGAACTCTGACCCAAAACCAAAAGCGTGCATTGTAGCTCTAGATCTCCCATAGTCTTTAGCTGCTTGTGTCATTGCTCGGATGCAGTTTCTCCAAGTGTTTGTAGGGTTAGCATGCTTGGCTGCTACCGTTCTCCAAGAAAACCTCATTGAATCATCAAAGGCTTTCACTCCCAACATTGAGGTATTTAATTTGAAGGGGAGCGGACCCTTGGAGGTCAAGTGGGTGTCCAGCAGCTCTATCATAAGTATCAGAGGAAAATGATCTGACGCGAAAAAGTCGTGTAGAATTTTACCTTGTAGGAAGGGGGAGATCCAGTCTCCTTCTTTGCTCAAGTAGAATCTATCCAGCCGGGCTGCTCGCCAGGTGTCGTCTCCATGCTTGTTGTGCCATGTGTAAACTCTCAACTGTTGGGAGCGCCTCAAAGAGCACCCAATCTACCAATCTGTTGGTGGTCTCCAGCTGCTTCCATGCCAACTGTTCCTCGTAGGACATCGCCGAGCTCTCGTGGGATTTGTCCTGGGGGCTAGTGATGCAGTTCCAGTCGTCCATTAGGATCACATTCCTGTCTTCAATTGTTGTCCTCAACCTTGTCCACAGCTCAGCTCTTTGCAGGCTGCATTGGGG
>NC_141624.1:4905217-4906299 GCF_047967505.1 Dipteris shenzhenensis | reverse complement strand
TGGAGGAGGAGAGAGAGAGAGAGGGAAGAGGAGAGAGAGAGGAGGAGAGAGAGAGAGGAAGAGAGAGGGAGGAGAGAGAGGGAGAGGAGAGAGAGAGAGGAGAGAGGAAGAGAGAGAGAGAGAGAGAGGAGAGAGGAAGGAGGAGAGAGAGAGATAGAGAGGGAGAGAGAGAGAGAGAGAGAGGAGAGATAGAGAGAGAGAGAGAGGGAGGAGAGAGAGAGAGAGAGAGAGAGAGAGAGAGAGAGAGAGAGAGGAGAGAGTGGGAGGGAGGGAGAGAGAGAGAGAGGGAGGAGAGAGGGGGAGAGAGAGAGGAGAGAGGGAGGAGAGAGAGAGGGAGGGAGGAGAGAGAGAGAGAGAGGGAGGAGAGAGAGAGAGAGAGGAGAGAGAGAGAGAGAGAGAGAGAGAGGGAAGTTGTGAATTTACAAACACGCCCTCTTTCAGGTAAATATCTGTTGGTGTGGCAGCATAATGTTAGCATGCAGCAACTTCATACCCAAGGTTCCCTTGGCCATCTTTGGGTTGAAAAAAATGTTTAGTGTAGATTACTTCATGTAAAAGGCACCATGATTGGGAAGAGGGAGCGAGTAGAGAGGGAGGGAGAGAGAGGGAGGAGAGAGAGGGAAGAGAGAGAGGGAAGAGAGGGAGGAGAGGGGAAGAGAGAGAGAGAGGAGAGAGAGAGAGAGAGAGGAGAGAGAGAGAGAGAGAGGGAGGGAGAGAGAGGGAGGGAGAGAGGGAGAGAGAGGGAGGAGAGAGAGAGAGGGAGGAGAGAGAGGAGAGGGAGGGAGAGAGAGAGAGAGGGGGGGGAGATAGGGATAGAGGGGGGGGAGGGAGGAGAGAGAGAGAGAGAGAGAGAGAGAGAGAGGGGGGGGGGAGGGAGGGAGACACAGAGAGAGAGAGAGAGAGAGAGAGAGAGAGAGGGGGGGGGGGAGGGAGGAGAGAGAGGAGAGAGGGAGGAGAGAGGGAGGGACGGAGGAGAGAGAGAGAGAGAGAGAGAGGGAGGGAGGAGAGAGAGAGAGAGAGAGAGAGAGAGAGAGAGAGGGAGGAGAGAGAGAGAGAGGGAGAGAGAGGAGAGAGAGGGAGGA
>NC_141624.1:4567717-4655217 GCF_047967505.1 Dipteris shenzhenensis | reverse complement strand
TTTGGATCATTTTTGGACATCCATAAAAAATGGTTTTATTATCACAACACAAAGCAACTATAGACGCGCTTGATAGACGCGTAAAATAGCGGGCGCGTCTATAGGCATTGCTTGAATAGAGAAATTACGGGCATGCCTAACAGTGCGTTTAATAGCGCGTCTATTTATGCATGTATTATCACGTCTATTAGCACGTCTATAGTGAGAAAATATAGGCCCCTCTATCACTACGTTTAACAGCGCATCTATTTGCGCGTGTATTAGTGCATCTACACTGAGAATTAGACGGGTATTTAGACGCAAAACAGAGAATATAGAAAGTGAGATTTTGGTGTACATCACTCCTTTCCAAACATTGCCCATGATTACCAAAGCACATAATTTTAACAAAAACATCAATGCTTTTTTGCAAACCCACATATACAAAAATTAAGTGAGGTGAGGAGAATGAGACAATATGTAAAATAGTTTTGCCAATATCAATAATGGGCAACGGTTCAATCTCATCCTCAATGAGATCAACCCTTGCCAAACTATCTACTTCAAAATCCAAACAAGTATTATCCACCATTGGTTGATAGACATCCTAATTCAAACACAAATACAATCATGTTATTTTCCTTGCATCGAAGGTATCAAATATTTAAAAGTGAGTATTTTTATATGTGTGTACAGTACCTGTTCACATTGTTGCGGTAGTACTAGTGTGTCCTTCTTACTTTGCCAAAACTTTGTGGAGTTAATAGTTACAAAGCCACTTGCATGGCATTTGATTGTTGCATTAGGGCCTCTTTCCACCACGTCCTTAAACCACTTTACATCCAAAACATATACAAAGAAGCGTCGAAAGTCAAGCTTAATAATATCTTAGATTATGCCATAATAATCATCCATGGCTCCATTAGCTCCCTCAAAGCTAGCAATGATGCCGCAATCTTGTGTGTTTCTCTTATCATCAATCCGTTGTGTTCGAAAATGCTTGCCCTCACACCATATAGCATTGAACATAGTACACTACACCAAGACAAAATCAATTAAATAAGCAATCTAAATTATTGAAAGCTCCTAACTTATGCATAACATTCTATATACCCACGACCTTGCTCATGCATCCCCTAGCACACTCCCATTCTTTCATTGTGATATGCATCCCCTCCTCTTTCTCTGCTTTCTCCATTTCATCAAGTAGCCAATCCACATGAATATCCTTTGGAAGTGCTCTTAGATACTGAGGGTATGGCACACGAGATCCGTGGTGTGTACGAAAGAGGGCCCTTTCTTCTTGTCTTCTTGCCTTTGCATCCTCATATCTTGTCACATGTTGTCTTGCCATATCTCTTGAGGTCGGTAATTTATTCTCCCTTGGAAGCATTTTACACAATAGCTTGCACGTGAAGACCATAAATGAGGAAAAGCATTCGAGTAATTGACCCACTAGCATAATTCACCATGTTTGCAAAATAGACTTTAAAGCTTACTTGAGTAATGCATTCAAACTTGCATTGCTCCATCCATAGATGGTTTGCAAGTTTAGTAACTCAAGGAAGGCATGTAAAATAGAGAATGTGCACCCTTCAAACAGTGGAGTCGATGCTGCAGTAAAAAGATCGTCCTGCTCCATGCTATCATCCCTCCCTTTGGATTGATGGACATATAAATCCTGCACCATATCATCAAACACCTCCTCCTCCATAGCTTCATGAGGTAATGGCAGAGGGCTACTATCACCATCACTCCATGCATCCGTAATGGTCCCTCCTGAAGATCCCACCTCATATCACTGATGCTTCGCCTCCTTACGACGAGCATAGGGTGACATATGTGAGTGTGGCACTGCATCTTGTATCAAATTAAAATGGGATCTTAACTCAAACATATGAACACCCATAGGTATCTCAATCAACCTTAACTCTTTAACACTTACCATGTCTACGGTCGCATCCCATTCTCCATACTTTGAGATGTGATTGAGTGTAATCCTGTGTGCACGATACATGTTTTCTCGACATTGATCACACATACATTTGATTTTTTGCTCTAACCACATTTCGCGATGGTGGATACAGAGGAATTCATCCTCACTGGAGCTACTTGTTGAAGATGAAGACATCCTATAAATAAACAACCCAAAAAATTTGCTCTTGTATCAAATATTTAATCTTAAAACTCTGTGGCACGTCTAATATTGCATCTAAAACTGCGTCTGTCTGCTGTTCTGTGGTGCGTGTCTAATACCGTGTCTGTCTGTTCTGTGGTGCATATTTATAGGCACGTCTAAACCATGTTTTAGATGTGCAATTAAACGTGCAGTTAGACGCGTATATAGATGCACAATTAGACGCACCTATAGATGCAATCTTCAAACCTACTTTTAGCGTGCTTGCTTTATTTCACATACTTTTAGCATCGTGCGGATTGCTTTGCTATTAACAGACATAGTTCTGAGCATCCACACTTATCTCCAAGCACCTACACTTATCTCTAGGCTTACACAATCATCTCCAAGCACACAAGAGAAGAGGGTGAACAAGGAAGAGAAGAAGCTTTGAAGAAGGACAAGAAGCTTCCATACCTCTATCCAAGGTAAGTCTCTTTACGGTTCATCTTCTTTGAAAGTTGCTCTCTTTGGATTTGTCCTTTGTCGTATCCAAGAAACGAATGTTTTTGGTACTAGTGTTGTGCTTTTGTGTCAGGCGCATGTCCTTTTCGAGTTTTTAGAATAGTCCGTCTATCAGAGCATGTCTATAGATGCATCAAAGGGCGCGTCTAAGACGCGTCTACTCTGTTTTTTGGAAACAAATAGCCTAGTCTATAGATGCACTGTTATACGCGAAGATAGACGTGCTTTGTTATTTTTCCCTGACTTGGCCTTCCCTTCCCTTCCCTTTCCTTCCCTTCCCTTTCCTTTCCTTTCTCTTTCCTCTTCCCTTTCCCTTTCCACATCCACTTCCAAGAAAAGGATTGCATATTGAATGATGGAAATAAGTGATTGCATGAATGAAGAAAGGGATTGCATGAATGATGGAAAGGGATTGCATGATTGAAGAAGGGGATTGCATGAATGATGGAAAGGGACAGCATGATTGAAAAAAGGGATTGCACTCTATATTTTCCTCTCTTTTTCCTTCTCTCTTTTACTCTCTTTCCTTCTCTCTCTCTTTTTCTCTCTTATGTCCTCTCTTTTTCTCTCTTTTTTTCTCCTCTCTTTTCCTCTCTTTTCCTCTCTTTCCTTCTCTCTTTTATCCTCTCTTTCCTTCTCTTTTCTCTCTTATCTCCTCTCTTTTTCTCTCTTTTTTTCTCCTCTCTTTTCCTCTCTTTTCCTCTCCTTTCTCCTCTCTTTTATCCCCACTTTTTCTCTCTTTTTCTCCTCTCTTTTCCTCTCCTTTCTCCTCTCTTTTATCTCCACTTTTTCTCTCTTTTTCTCCTCTCTTTTTCTCTCCTTTCTCCTCTCTTTTATCCCCACTTTTTCTCTCTTTTCTACTCTCTTTCCTTCTCTCTTTTTCTCTCTTTTTCTCTTCTTTTTCTCTTCTCAGCTCATCAGTAATCTTCTTTTTTTCTTTTTTCTAGTTCATCATGTGGCTAGGAAGCTCTTCAGGCTCACCTGATCTTTGAGAGACCATCTTTCGGGAGTTATATAACCTTTTGGGGCACCCTCCCAGTCTTAGGGAGTTATACAGCTACATGACGGGTAGTCTAAACACCCCCCAGGAGTCGGCACTATAGACTCCAAACCACCCCAACCCCACACCAGCTGAGATTACCCCAGTGGAGCCAGCATAACTTAGCCGGCTACACTGCCGAGCCCCTTCCCCCATGCCGTCCTATGCCCCTTCTCCCATGCCATCCTATGTCCCTTCCCCCATGCCGTTAGGAGGCCCTTTTACCTCGTAGAACCGTCGACGTACTCCCATGCAGTTGAGACTCAGTTCTCTAGCTACGAGTGGTCCACGTAGTCCCGTGCAATCGAGAGTCGCTTCTCCAGCTACGAGTGGCCAGCGTACTAGCTCAACATGACACAGTAGCAGGCGTAGTAGTAGGGAGAGTGGTGGGGGATGCATGGCACAGTGCTTTGGGAGGGGTGGTGGTGGGTACGAGAATGATTCAGATGATTTAGACGTGCCTCCGGGTGATGGTACGATCTACTATGACATCATCAGACAGGAGGCATCTTGATGGATGCACGGGGGAAGGACATCATGGCCTTTCCCTTTACACTTTCTTTTTAACCACCTCACATACCAAGCCCACTAGTCGTCCCATACCTCCTCTGATCCCTTCTTAACCCATGCACTCATTTGCTCCTTCCTCCACTTGTGACTTAAACTTCACTTGTGGCTAAATTGTTTTTTTAATTATATAAGAATCCATATGGTTTTCTATATTCCTAGGTAAAGCGATAACAAGCTGGGGAAAATAGGCATTACCTATCTACCCAAATGTAACTATGATGTTCTAACACATAGTTTGTTTGGATGGTGGCAAGTAAGTAGACCCCGACCTCCGAATCTAGACTACCTGAGGATTCCACATCTTTTTTCAATATTATGTTTGTCAAATTCAATATTATTATAAATTCTTAATTTTGATCGAAATTTTTGCAAACTCTAGTTGCATTTTTCAACTCAGATATCTCAAACATTTTTTCCCTATATGTTTTCTTTTTTAACTTTTTATCCAATTGATGAAATTAATTGTACGGCTCAATTATTGAAGGGACTTTTTAATCTTTAAAAAAAAACACACACACATAAAATGAGCTTATTTTTTTCTCATTTTCACACACACACACAATACACACACACACACACACACACACACACACACACACACATTGTACACACACACACACAAATTTTTAAAAATTTTTAATATACAAGCCCACCTCCCTCGCCTCCCAAACCCCCTTTTTTTTTGTCACTTTCTTATCTTTTTAAACCCCCCTAGCTTTGTTCTTCCCCCATTTAAGCTTTGCCCTAACCATTTCCTATTTAATTTAATATTCCCTCCTTAATTTTTGTATTTTAAGTAGTATTTATCCCCTAGGTAATAAGCCCCTCCAACCACGTTTATTTTTTCATTTTTTAATTAACCAATTCCCCTTATTTTATTTTTATTGTTTTTGACTTTTAACTAAACTTTTTTTCTGCTCCCTTAAAAAAAAAAAAATTTAGTCCCTCCCCTCTTATTGTTTGTTTACACTATAAATTAGTATTGAATTTATCATTAAGTTTGTTTATTTTTTGTGTATATGAATCATTCTTAATGCATTACTTTAATAAGATCTTTAATTTTTGAATTCCCTCTCTTTATATTCTTTTGACAATTTGGTTTCATAGGTAACTAGTGTGTTTTTATGTATAAGTGTACTTCAAATCATCTCCCCTTATACACTTCAAATAATCAAGGGAAATTACTCTACTTAATTTTTTAATGATGATGACATTTTTTATTTTTACCCCTATACTTCAATTGTTCTCAAAAAGGAAATTTTAACCGCATATATATATACAAAACCTCCCAACCCTTTAACATTTCACCTCTTCCCCTTCCTAGTACGTGTGCCACCACCCATGACTTACCTT
Source organism: Dipteris shenzhenensis (assembly GCF_047967505.1). Lineage (NCBI taxonomy): Eukaryota > Viridiplantae > Streptophyta > Polypodiopsida > Gleicheniales > Dipteridaceae > Dipteris > Dipteris shenzhenensis. The sequence continues at coordinate 4,649,635 of NC_141624.1, read as the reverse complement.
GTGGTAGTTACACATCTAATATTGCTCTACTTAAGAGCTTGATGCCTTTGCCTTCTTGCTTTCTCTACATGTCGTCCTATCGATTCTTCTCTTCATTTCTAGAGCCATCCCTTCTCTCGTGCTTCTCTTCCAAGTCTCAATTGTTGTCCCTACTCTCACTTGTGAGGATGACTCATCAACTTTGTCATATGCTTCCATCAAAGTTCACTATGCTAGCTCCTCTCTTTCATTGCTTCTATCTAGCTGATTGGGTGATTATCAACCCGCTCTTATAACCATTCGTAATGCTCAAGTTGGTTCTCTTACATGTCTTAATGCCTTCTTTTTGGTCTATCGCTCTTTGCTTGTTACTCTCACACTATCATAGCATGATTGGCTCATAAACTATAGCCTGACTCCATCTCCTCTCCTCTCTAAGCTCATCGACCACTTCTTTACCTTTTTGAACCTTCTTGCTACTATCCTCTGTCTCTTTGCTTTCGCTCCAGGATTTTCTCTTCCTTTGTACTCATTGTCACTAGTTCCCTCCATTCCGTTCTGTCGCCCTATTTCTCTTCTCTAGTTTATGGTGTCATCAATGTTGTAGGTGCTTAGGCCTTCCTCGTTTGGCACACCTTCACCCTTTTTCTCTTGCTTGCTTGTTAATGTGCATTCTACTGTGTAAAATATTGCATGGCATTCCCCTTTACTTATATGTGATCTTGCCATTGATCTCAATTTCACGGACTCATTAACAAGTTGGACTTGCTCGCTTCTCAGTTGTCATTGTAGCAGCATGTACTTTTTCTCATCAACAAGAAGGCTTGCCACAGTTTGTTATAGCTTCTCTGAACTGTTCTCAGCTCTGCCTCTTTGCTTCTCGCTACAACCCTCTATCTCTCCAGGAACTTCTCTTCCTTTGTATTCGATTCTATCACTAGATCCCTCCATTCCTTTCTATCTCGTAGCGCCACTAAAGATTTTCTTTAGCTGGATTCAGTTCTACATCACCTTTCCCTTGTTTTTCCCTTCAATTCTTGATGGCGGATTTCTCCTCATGGCGACGCTAGCACCTTCCTTACTTGGTTCCTCTGGTCTTAGCTACATAGGTGACCTCTGTAACATGTCATTGTGTCATGTGTTAGTTGTGCCTCCTTTCATTTGTTTGTGGCTCAATTTAGTTGCATAGGCTTTTATGTACTTGCTTGATTTTGGGCTTTTGATAGTGTTTTTCATTGCTTTAAGGTGTACATTTGCTTGATATATAGTATATTAATAATGAGATCTCTCTTTAGGTTATTTCCCATAATTCTATCAATACTATATTCAAAATACTATGTTATACTGGGGCCTACGCTAACGCTCTCTATAGTATCTTTGATTTATATGCCATTAAGCCTAAATAGACTTTATGAATGGTTTCAAGGGATTACTTTTTTCAAGCTCGTGTTAAACATTATGGTGAATTGTGCCTTGGATGGAAATTTTTTATATAAAAATTCTAAATCCTAAAATCCCTCTAACCACAATTCTTTTTGATAAATTAATAACTAAAATTTCAAGCTTTTATTGTGCCTTAGTTTTTTCTAGATTAGAATTTGCTATGCCATACATGCTTAGTTTGATAGAGAAACTTGTTGTTTCCTTGAATTAATGTGCAAGTATCATCTTTTCCCTTGGTCCTAACCCATTTTTTGTTTGAATTTTTCATTTTAATGCCTATTCTTTCCTTTATTAATTCTTTTACCTTGCTTGAACGATTCTATTCAATTTACCTTGTTAGATGTTCTCCCCTATTTTTCCTTTAGGAAATTGCCCTAAATTCCTTTATTTATTTTAATTAATTTCCTTAATCAATTAAGTGCCGCAAATACATGTAAAAATTCTTAAAGCAAACTGGTTTATTTTTCCATTAAGTCTTTGTCTAGATGGTCCTTGTTGTGTAATCAAGGGTGAGGAATACCCCCCAGATTTAAAAAGGGTGTGGACTACCCCCCTGTAACATGGTTTAATTTTTCTCTGAAGATGGTGCTTCATCTCTTGGTCTATTTCAAACGATGGTTCTTCTAATGGTTAACCCCTTGTTTCACACATTATTTGTGGATTATCTCCCTTTATTTTTGCTCCTTAAATGACTCTTTTTATCCATAAGAATTTAGAAGGTTGTGCATGTTCCTAGGTAAAGCAATAACAAGCCAGGGAGCATAGGCATTACCTGACTATCCAAATCATGCTATATTGTTCTAACATATAGTGTATTTGGATGGTGGCAAGTAAGTGGACCTTGACCTCGGAGCTTGGACTTTTTGACGAATTCGACACTTTTGAACCAATTCTTTGCTTAAGTTTACAAACTCAAGTTAAAGAAAAATCCTATCGCCAATCCTCTTGCTCAGATCCGTATCAAATTTTTGGATTGCAATATTGTAAAAAGTTACTTCAATTTAGTTTTCTTAAAAATTTCAATCCATTTCTCATAGGCATCTTTTAATAATTATCCAAATGAGTGAATTAATTGTATGGTTCATTTATTGATGGGATTATTAAATCTAAACACACACACATACACACATTAAAAGACAAATTTTTTGTATTCCAACTGTACCAAACAAACAACCCCCCTTCCCACCCTCTACTGACACCTTTTCCCCCCCACTTCTCCTCAAACACTTCTCTACCTTTGTTTATGTTTTTACAAATAATCTCCCCCTTAATTTCTAAACCCTTTTTAGGGCTATTAAAATTAATCTTTTTACGACTGGTGACATTTAATTGATTCCCCTACTTTTATTAATATTTTCTCCTCCTAAAATTTCCCCTACACTTACTATCTATATTTTATTAAGCTCCCCTATGTTTTCTTATTATATCTCCTCGCTGCTATCATCTCCTTTTTATTTAGGACATTTCTCTCCCCGCTCCCTCCTTTTTTCCCATTTTTTAATATACAAATTTTTACCATTCATGTAATAGTATGAAATTTTCTTTCATTTTCTTAATATCTTAACGATTTGATGGAAATTAATTTGCATTATTGGCATTAATTTATTTTGGGTATTACAGCGCAATTTGTTGGGAGCATTGGACTTTTGGTATAGTTTTACTTTCCGTCACGTATTACCTTGACACTACTACAATCCTACCCCTCCTACTCATCACCTATTTTTCTAACTACCTATCTTCATAACTACTCACTCACCGGCCATGCACGTTATCTTGAAGAGTTGATGCACCTTGTTACCTTGCATAGTGCCCACTTGCTTCTACTTGTCCCTTCCCTTAGCATATATGGCGTATATGGCGTACTTGCTTCTACTTATCCGTTGCTTCTACTTGTCCCTTCCCTTAGCATATATGGCGTACCCTCCCGGCGTGCTTGTTGCTTCGTCTACGCCCTTCTTCTCCTTCTCTATCTTTGCTGCACTTAACGTTGGGAAGCTCCGCTTAGAGCTCTAGTACAGCCTACTACAGTGCTGCCTATTTCGCCAAGCATCTCTTTCCCTTGCTGCCTTAGGCTAGCCGGGCACTTGGCTCATACACAACTACTTACCTACTCGCATCGATCCTACCCTGGTACGTTGGCACCTTGCACTCTGTTCCTCTTTGATGCTAGCTGTGCCGCTTCTACACATTCGATGCTAGCTGGAGGTATCGTAACTGGCCCGAGTAATTATTGTGTTCTTGCTCTCACATTTTCATTCGTTCTTGCCTGCAGTCTGATCGTTAATTTTGAGCGGTGTGGTGTTTTCTCTTCTCCGTTTCTACACACATATACACGTAGAAAGTTCGCACAGCAACTCTTTGAATGAATCTCTCAATTCTTGGCTTACTATTCTATTTGCCTTGCCAACTTACCTTTCCGCCTCCCTCTTCTACTGTCCTTGAAACTTTCCTTATGATAGCAGCTGATGCGCCAGTTGTTGGTTTCATGAAACCTTTGGCCAGTCGCTTCGTCCCTGGAGTTCACCTCTTGCTTGGCTATTCTTCTCCCGTTTCTCGGCTCTTCTTCTCGGCTCACCGTTTCTTCTCTTTTGCTTGGTTGGATCCCTCTTGTTTCGTTTGCTTGGTTGGATCCCTCACGGCCCGCTTGTGCTTTCTTTTCTCAGCTTGCATGCATTTTGTCGCATAGGGTGATTCCCTATGGTCTTGTAAGCTCTTGCCGCGTAGGATTTGGCACTGATTCTACGACTCTGGCTCCAAATCTACGACTCTTCCTTTACTCCTTCAGCTCACGCCGCAAGTCTATCGTGTGTAACATGAGTGCCTTGCATGTTCATAGTGTGTGTTGCTCTTTTACGCCGTTTTTTAAACTCATTGTTTAACCTTTTTTATTACTCTTACGTATAACTTTATGGCGTACAATTTGACCATTGTATTTTCTTTATTTGTTGCTATGAACTTACCTTCTCCTGTTTTAAGCTGGATAGATAGATACTTAGCTTATTTATTTCTTACACAAGTTAAGTTTTTTACTTTTCTCTATTTATTTTTCTACTCGTTTGCCTTATACATACATACATACACATATATATATATATATATATATATATAAGTTACCTTCTTCTCCTTTAATTCTTGTTTGCTTTTCATTGTATTTTTTAGTTAATTACCTGTGCACTATTTTAGATTGTCTCTTGCTCTTTTTAACATTTTTTAGATTTTCTCTCGTTCTATTCGCAATTCAAAAAATTTACTAACTTTCTTGTTAAAGGTTACATGCTTAATTCAATAGGTAACTATGTTGTAAAACTTCCCCTTAATTTATTGTGCTTAAGTCATCTTGTTTAGCTCTTAAACTTTGGTCTATATTTTTTTCTTGTTATGGCTTATATTTGCCCTTATTAACTCTTTCGCCTTAGTCAAACTAATCTAATCAACTTTCCTTGCTACATGTTCTCCCTTAATTTTCTTACAAGAAAAATACCTCACTGTCCTTTAATTACGTAATTGCCTTAATCAACTATTTACCAATAATTTTTATTTTTTTGGAAAGAAATTTTGTTTAGAAAATTTTAAACAAATTGTTTTATTTTCCCTTAAGTCTTAAAAGTCTTTTTGGCTAGAAGTCCTTGTTGTGCAATCTTGAGTGTGGTATACCTTCCATAATTATTTTTTTCAAAAGGTTGTTGACTACCCCCATTTAACTATAAATATCATTATTTTGTTCTCTTAGTAAGGGCTTCATCCCTTCTTCTTCTAATTATGTAATGGTATGGAATACCCCCCATTGTGCTTTGACAAAGGTGGGGATTACCCCCCTTGGGGCTTTTTTTCTCTAATTTAGAATTTCACATTCAAGCAATTGATGTACATTTTATTACTCTAACCTGATTCCAACCTTTTCTCCTCTATTTATGAACAAAAAACATTGTAAACTCCTTATAATCGATCTAGTTGATTCATATTTCTTATAGGATCTCAAAGGTTAGGTAAACTTCTTAAGTAAAGTGATAACAAGCCAGGGAATACATGCATTACCTGTCTACCCAAGCTCAACTTTATTGTTCTAACAAATGGTTGGTTTGGATAGTGGCAGGTAAGTAGACCTTGACCTCGGAGCTTGGACTACCTTATGGATTCAACACATTTGTACTATTTCTTTGCTTAAATTTGCAACCTTAGTATAAAGAGAAATTCTATTGCCCATCTTGTTACTCAGGTTAAAGATATGTCAATTTTACTTTTCTTAAAAATTTCAATCCATTTATTATATCCAACCCCTTTTTTAATTATTATCCAAATGATTGAATTAGTTGTATGGTTCATTATTCATGGGATTATTAAATCCACACACACACACACACACACACACACACACACACGGGTGGTAGCAAGCTAAGGGTGTCCACTTTTTGTTCACTCCCCAATCCTAAGGAGGTGGAAAAACAAGCTTTTTAGCACACAAAAATGCAAATCTTACCTACTTCCCTATGGATCTAGTCTTTGAAGTCTTCTGACACAACATCACACTTGCTATTGTGCACACAATCGTATAGTCTGATCGAAAATTCGATGCACACACAAAAAATTTCTTTGTGTCACACGGCATGGTTCCAGGGTGGTCACACATTTGTCACGAACAAAGAGTGTCATATTAAATTCTAAATTTCTCACTCATTTTAGATTAAATGTTATTGAAACTTTGTAAGTGGTCTCTTTGCATTATGTAGAGCTTAACTTGATTTATTGGTAATTTTTTGAATGATTTATCTAATTATAAATAATTATTTATAATAAATAAAGTCATAAAATACATGCATTTTAGTAGCACACCACATTTTTTTAGTATTTTGAATAATTAAGCAAATCCAATTCGGTGGAAGGTTAGTAGGCACATAAGGGTGTGTGGTTGAATCATCAAATCCCAAATCCAACGGTTAGATTTAGGAAGATTGAAGTTTAATTTTTACTTTTACTCCTAAGAGGATCAACAAAGAATATTAAAAATAAATCTAGTAATTCTCAAACATAACCAAACATTTCAAAAATGTCAATATTTTTAGTCCTCTGCATGATGAATAAGAGGAAAAAATTTTGGTTAAATTTGACTAAGGAAAACGTACGATATGGCCTCCAATAGTTAAATCTCCCTTTTGTGGGGGAAAAAGGGCCACCCAAGCCTAATACCAAGACAAGGTAGGCTTGGTATTAGGCTTGGTGAGGTAGGCTAGGAGCATCACCGATCCTAGTGGCAAGCCTTTGGAGTCTACATGCTGCCCATGTGGAAGGCTGAGTCATCAAAACCATGCCACGTTGTTAGACCACGTGGTGCCATCTCATCAAGCAGATGTGACATCACTCCTTGCCATGTCACCTTACATTGCCACACGTGCTGCCACATGTGCCACCTCATCATTCCACATCATCAGCCATGTGATCACACAATGCCACCTTGGCATACCTCCTCAACCTTGCCACGTCACCAATCCCTCCACCTCAATTTGCCATGTCAATCCACCTCATGAATGCCAACTCATCATGCCACATCACCTTTCAATGTCATCGAAGAGGCCCAGTACCACATCATGACCATGCAGGAAGAGACTATATTACCACATCATGACCATGCATGGTGCCACATTAGCCAGATGTATACTCGGGGGGGTCACTATGTATAAACCCTCTATACCACGTGCGTTCAAGGAATATTTCTAAAATCCCTTATCTGTAAATTTTTCATTAATAAAATGTACCCCTTTTTTATACAAATCTATAAATTTTTTCCAAAACTATTTAAAATAGTCCCTTATGTATATTTATTTCTGTAAATTTTAGAAATAAAAAATATCCTTCTGTTGAACTCACGTGATAGGGTTACATATGATCAGTGACCCCCCCGAGGATGTATACACATGACGATGTGCGATGCATACAATACCTCGATCGAGGTATATAACCTGGGTGAGGCATACAATACCTCGTTCGAGGTATGTGACCGAGGACACCTAGAGATACCTCGATCGAGGTTCATACATACATGCGCAATGCACTAAATACCTCGATCGAGGTATAAGGTTTGATCGGGGCTCTGGGCATAGCAGACCTCTCCACCAAAACTAAGCCAATTAGTATCAATCTTAGCACCTCTCCACCAATAATAATGAAGAGCAATCTAAGAGCAATCTAGTGGATGAGTTGAGGCTCTCTATAAGACACCACGTTTTGGTTCATTTCACCCATTCTTAGCCATTCTTGCCTCCTCATCACTTTGTCACACCTTCCATCCTACTTTCATTGAGAATGGGTTCTCAAAGCCGTAGAGCTAGTAGACGTGAAAGATGTAGGAACCCCCCCCCAAATCTCATTGACGAGGAGTGCAAGCGGAAGGCTCGTGAGCGCAAGAGAGCCTTTAGAGCTCGAGCTCGCGCTGCCACCACTGATCCACCTCCAGCTCTACCTCTACATCCCACCTCCACCCCCACCCCCACCTCCATTGTCCCCCCATGCTCATCCGCTCCCCTACCTCTAGCCTCCGCCCTTCCCCTAGCCACCTACATTTTGGCCTCCACCTCTACCTCTTCCCCCTCCACCCTCCCCCCTCCCCCTCCCCCTCCCCCTCCCCCCGCTCCGCTTAGCGCCTCCCTTCCCCCGTCCACCCTACCATCTCCCATTGATCCCCTTGCCCCACCTTGCAGTAGTAGTGTTGCTTCACGATGTGACTTGCCGAAGTCCACTATCCGTCGTCGTACTAGCAAGATTGTGCAGTCTTTTTTTTGTGACCTCACGCCAGCTTTGCAGTCTTCTCTTCTTACATCCCTGATTGATCACCCTGACTTGGTAGAGTGTAGGAGGCTTGCTGGTCTTGGTGCACGTAGAGATAGGGTTGTATCTAGCGAGGTCCTTAGCAGTGTTCGACGTTCCTATGCTTCTATTAAGCATAGGAACTCCAGTGATGCTTTGGCAGCACGTCGTGCTATTGTGGCTGCCATTAGTAGACCTCATATGATAGGCCATGTGCGTACCGCTTCACGTCTTCTTCAGATTACACCGCGCACATTGCGAGCAGGCATCATTAGGAGGCAGAGTCTAGAGGATAGTGAGACTGATGCTCTTTGGACTTCGAGTGGTCGTGCACCTCGCAGCGATCGATTGTTGGATGATTCCACTAGGTCCTTCATACAACAGTTTTGGGAGGAGCATTGCAGAGCATCCCCGGTGTTCAAGAAGGCATTGCAGAAGAGGGTGTCACGCGGTGTGTACATTGAGCATGGTGCATGTTTTTTGGAGTGTACCCAGACTGAGTTGTACACTCAGTTTGTAGAGGCACACCCGAAGTTCAAGATTGGGCAGAGGTCATTTGAGCGATGCAGGCCATGGTTTGTGCGATGCTCTCAGGAGCGTGACACATGCTGTTGTCGCTACCATGTGGATTTTGGATTGATGTATGACGTATTCCGTTCCCTTGATGGTCATAGGGGAGTGGTTCCTACTAGCCCTTGCGACTTCATTCATTCCATATTGTGTACACGAGATGGTGATGCTTTATTCCACTCCCTTGATTGTGTGGAAGGCACGTGTACTTTGTGTGGTGACTTTGCTAGAGTGCCACGAGTTGCACTAGATACTTGTGATGTGCAGATGGTTTGTTGGCAGCAGTATGAGTACTGTACCTTGACATTAGATGGTGGTGCACAGTCGAGGAGGTTGCAGCTTGTGGGGAAGGAGACACCACGTGTTGTATTCATTGACTGTTTTCGAGGGAAGCTGTACCGCTACATACGCCACTCGCACACTACGAAATGGGAGGATCGTCAGTTTCGTGCATGTTTGAGGACATTTCCTATAGGGGTGGTTGTCTCAGTGGTGGACTTTGCAGAGAATTACACCTTTGCACCACAGCATGAGATCCAATCGGAGTATTATTTCTCCGAACAGGTGACGTGTGATTGAGTATTGATTTTTTCCCCGCCTCATTATATTGAATTATTTCAATAGTCATATTTTTTTTTCAATGCCATATTGCAGGTTGCTATATTTGTGCACATTAGCTATCGTCATGCACAGGCTCATGTGGATGGCATTGATAGCACCATGGACTCATGCATCATTGTGCGAGAGTACCACTTCTACATTAGTGATGATCGATCGCATGATGCCCATTTTGTGTAGCATTGCTTCACTTTGCATGATAGTTTCTTGAGGGATCATGGTGTCACATGGCAGCGGCGCTGGATCTGGTCAGACGGTTGCGGTGGTCAGTTCAAATCCGCTAGACAGTTTTATTGGTTCTGCAGATGGCACTGTGAGACGGGCATTCCGATCACATGGAGCTACTTCGAGACAGGGCACGGTAAGGGAGAGCACGATGGTGCAGGTGCTTGCGTGAAGCGTGCTTTGCGTCGATACCAGTTGCGTCACAGTGCCGATCGCTTCAAGGATGCACATGATGTGGTGCGGTGGTGCAGCCAGCACTTATCCACTAGTGCTATGTCCTCGTTTCAGTCGCGTGATGATAGGGTGGTGAGCCGGTATTTTTGGTGCGTGGACATTGGGAGTCTTGATCGGTCGAGGCGTTTTGATTGTCGTTCTGTGCCTGGCACTCTTGATTTCTGTTCCATCAGGAGCGTAGGTGAGTCTCACCCCGCGATCTTTTCTTGACGGTTTGCATGTTTTTGCTCTGCATGCATTGATGATGATTGGGGAGGGTGCTCCATGATACCATGGGCCGATCCATGGGTACGGCAAGTGCTTTCTCCCTTCCAGCCTTGGGAGGAGATACATGATGATCAGGATGCGGGATTCAGTTCCTCTAGAGATTATGACCAGCTTACAGATATTTTGCGTATTGGTGATATCTTCGCGGTTATTGCTTCGGAGGGCAATGAGGAGGGTGTGGATTATTACTTGTTGCGATGCTCTATGCTGAAGAGTGTGCTGAATGAGGATACAGTGGATGGGCATGGGATGCACTTCAATGCTCATAGCATGATCGTAGGTGGCCACTATTTTCAGCAGATACAGAGGCGTGGTCGCTATATTGAGTTCCAGGAGTACATGGCGGATCAGGAGGCATACATGTATTCTCATCTTGTTGTTGGGATCAAGATTACTTTGAGTCGTGTTCGCACTCGCAAGGCGACGTCCACTCCACGATGGCGCCTTGCAGTGGCGGATCACGAGAGCATACTTGCAACTATTGGCATGAGAGCTGATCCTGAGGAGTAGCACATTACATATCATATTTTTTGGGATCATCAGTTGATCAGATTGATTTTTATTGGGTATCACTAGTTGATTACACTTTTTTGTATTCGATATGTATAGGCTCACTGTGTGACCGTACCATTGTAATTTTCATGGACTCATATTTTGTATTTCACTATGATGGCTGTATACACGTTCATACACATCATTGTATTAGATTCTATTTTTAACATGATGTCCGATGTCTTCTCAATGGGATTTGTTGTGTTTGTAATACAAAAAATTGTTTATTAGTAGTAATGTTGTAATTTGTATTGTGCATTAGGTCATTTTAAAAACGTGACTAAGAAAATTCGCGCACGTACTAACGAAATACACGTGTGGACTTGCTTGTTGGGGATGAAACTTCACACGACTCTTAGGCCACCCTAGACATACATCCACGTGAGATTTGGTCTGAATTGATTTGGTATGCGCCACGTGGAAGGTACAATGCGTACATTTTTACAATCCCTACTAGCACTCGTGACTACGTATGAGCTATATGGGAATGAAACTTCGCACGACTCTTAGGCCACCCTAGACATACATCCACGCAAGATTTGGTTTCCAACTTATTTGGTATGCGCCACGTGGAAGGTATAATGCGTACATTTTTACAATCCCTACTAGCACGACTACGTGTGAGAAATGGCGCACGTACTAATGAAATACACACATGGACTTATCTGTTGGGGACGAAACTTCACACACCTCTTAGGCTACCCTAGACGTACATCCATGCAAGATTTGGTCTCCAACTGATTTGGTATGCGCCACGTGGAAGGACAAATGCATACATTTTTACAATTTCTACTAGCACGACTAAACCCTAAACCCTAAACCCTGGACCCTAAATCCTAAACCTTGTTGGGCACGAAACTTCACACGCCTCTTAGGCTACCCTAGACGTACATCCACGCAAGATTTGGTCTCCAACTGATTTTGTTTGTGCCACGTAGAAGCAATCCCTACTAGCACGGCTAAACCCTAAACCCTAAACCCTAAACCCTGGACCCTAAATCGTAAACCCTATTGGGGACGAAACTTCACATGCCTCTTAGGCTCCCTAGATGTACATCCACGCAAGATTTGGTCTCCAACTGATTTGGTTTGCGCCACGTAGAAGCAATCCCTACTAGCACGACTAAACCCTAAACCCTAAACCCTAAACCCTGGACCCTAAATCCTAAACCCTGTTGGGGACGAAACTTGACACACCTCTTAGGCTACCCTAGATGTACATCCACGCAAGATTTGGTCTCCAACTGATTTGGTTTGCGCCACGTAGAAGCAATCCCTACTAGCACGACTAAACCCTAAACCCTAAACCCTAAACCCTGGACCCTAAATCCTAAACCCTGTTGGGGACGAAACTTCACATGCATCTTAGGCTATCCTAGACGTACATCCATGCAAGATTTGGTCTCCAACTGATTTGGTTTGTGCCACGTAGAAGCAATCCATACTAGCACGACTAAACCCTAAACCCTAAACCCTAAACCGTGGACCCTAAATCCTAAACCCTGTTGGGGACGAAACTTCACATGCCTCTTAGGCTACCCTAGATGTACATCCACGCAAGATTTGGTCTCCAACTGATTTGGTTTGTGCCACGTAGAAGCAATCCCTACTAGCACGACTAAACCCTAAACCCTAAACCCTAAACCCTGGACCCTAAATCGTAAACCCTATTGGGGACGAAACTTCACACGCCTCTTAGGCTACCCTAGATGTACATCCACGCAAGATTTGGTCTCCAACTAATTTGGTTTGCGCCACGTAGAAGCAATCCCTACTAGCACGACTACACGTTAGCGTACCACCAAAGTCAAAAGAAAATAGTAAAATTAAATTGTGCCCTAACATGTCACACCTTCCTTGTACTCCCATACATGAGTAGAGTTTAAGAGGGAGAAGTGGGATTGTTAATATGTGTATATTTTTTTGGTGCATAGCGACAACAACCCTTTCTTTTTACATAAACCAAATACCAACACTTTTCCTTATACCAACCGCCAATCCTTTCTCTTGTACATAAACCACTAAATGCAAAAGAAAATAGTGAAATAAAATGGTGGGCTAGCATGCCACACCTTCCTTGTATTCCCATATACATGCATTAATTGCCAATTGTGTTGATTTCTCTTCTTTATGTTCATTATCTTTTATACATGCATAATAATTAGATTGGTGCATTGGCAAATGTCATATTAAGGAAATTGAAATAGTCCTTAGAAACTTGGAAGGCATATGCGATTGTGATTTGGAAGGCACATGTGATTGTGGTTCGAATATGATAAATAATTAGGTCTTGTTTTCTTTGATCACCAATTAGCGCAAGTATTGTTAATAATAAGAGACAAATTAAACACTGAGTCATAATAAATAACAGCAAAATCATGCAAAGGACAAGTCTAACTCCATTTTTGAAAAAAATCCCCAAAAAATTTATATTTTTTAAAAATTGTAGGGACAAAATATACGCTTCATGTCAATAATATTAAAAAACTAGAATTGTGAAAAAAGAATGCATAAAATATTACTTATATTTTATTGCAGAACCTAAAAATGTATAGTATTATCATTTGCAAAAAGTATTCTCTCCTTTAATTTAAAAAACATGACAAATTGCAAAGGAGAAGAAACTGCTTCATTCAACTAAGAGAGTTGCTAGAGCTTTTTCTTTGAAATACCAATTGTTTTCTATCCAAGTGCCCATATCAAATCCATATACAAGAATTTCTACACCCTACAAACTAAGCATGTCCACACATTGGTGATTTCTCGAATTTTTTCCTTTTGTCATGTTGTTTAAGTATCTCTAGATCACACATTCCCTCAAGTTCATTGGTGTTGAAAGAATTTTTTATCAATTGATTTACACATAGGTAACAACATTGCCCTCGGAGTCATGGATAAGTTTTGTACCAATATACATTTCTAGAATACTTTTTGTAAATAGCATAAATTGAAAGTTGGTAAAATTGATGTTACTTTAATATCTAATTTCATTTGATGAAACAATTTTACATTGGGCTATGGAATTGTCTAAAAAAAGTAATTTTCTTTTTATACAAATTAGTTTATCAAATGGTTGAATTTCAACATATTTTGATATTAAGATCGGAAGGCTAGATTTGGAAGCATGAATATGACAATAGTTGTCTTTTTGAAAAATTGATGAAAATTTGGATTTTGAAACACACTTTAATGACAAACATGAATAGAATAAAATTTTTGTTTAAAAAATGAAAAACTTTTATCAGCAAAATAAAATTTTCATCCAAAAAAAGATGAATTTTGATATGTTTAATGTTTGATGTTTACAATTAATGTTTAATGTTTACAATTAATGTTTAATGTTTACAATTACTTCACATGGCATTCTTTTTTAAATACCTTATGTATTAAACAAACTATAAACTGAGATAAACAAAGTGTGAAGAACATCATGAAAGTACGAAAATGCTCATACATCATAAAAGTGGGAACAATATCATGAAAGTACCAAAATGAATCTGTACATCATCATCATCATGCTGCAAAAGTGCATCCCTATACAAGAAACGTGTGAAGCCTAAACAATCAATCTGAATCCGAATCTGATAACTCTACATATGATCCTCTAGTGGAACGCTGACGTGGCTCCTGTATGACCCGCTGCCCAACCGTCCGCTGTGTGCCCTCAGGCAAAGCCGGCACAGATGGGCCAGCCTCATCACCTGCATGAGATGGGCCAGCCTCATCCTAATGAAGAGGAGGGCATGCTGCACGTGCCACTACTGCCATCTCTGCCTCCCTCGCCTCCTCTATGTACGCGCGTCTCAGCTCCCATAGCCGTGCATCTGCGAATACTCGTGCCTCAAATCCAGCGCGAGTAATCGTCTCTACATGTGAAAGACGCTGGTCTCGGCCCCGCCCTAGCTGCTGCTCCACCCACTGCTGCAATGATGTCTGTAGCTCTGCCTCTCGCTCAATCCGGCGTGCCTCCTCCGCTCGTGCCTCGTCACCTGGCATGAAATCACTGTACGAAAAGCATCGTGGAACGCATGATGCAACCACCGATGTATCCGCACCCTCCTGCATCAGCAACGCTCTCTGTGCCTCCTCCCTGTAGTGCTCTATCAAGACTACATGGGTGAATGGATCAACAGCCTGACGATGACCAGGATATAGATCATCCATGCCCAGTCCTCTGTATGTCGCCACATCAATGTCAGCAAAGCATACAGGGCACACTGAACGTGCCACCATGTGGCAGGTAATGCAATGGAGATGTGCGATGTGGCTGCACCCTAGTCCAAACCACCCTACGATGTCAAAGTCCTCGTGGCAGAGGACACAAGTGGCAGTAGGAAGCCTCGCTACGACTGCTGCGTCTATGGGTGTCCTAGTCGGCACATCTACAGGAGGAGCAGGGTATAGGGCCACGCTGGGGTCGATCCTATGGCGCGATGGATCACGACTAATATGCCTCAACTGCAAAATATAGTGCTCTGCGCGATGGTATGCTATGCGTGTCCGAATCCTCTGCTCCTCCAAATCTGTCTGCAACAGTCGTATGCGAGACTCCATCTCCTGACGCACTAGATGTGCCTGCAATGCAAACATGTCGCGTACATGGTGAGAATTAACCAAAAAACTTCAGTTCAAAACACGCTACAAAAAAATAAACTAACATAATCAAAATAACTAACCTCGTCCCTAGACTCGGCCAACAATGCCTCCAACTCTGCAATCCGTGTGTCTCGAGCCTCCAACTCGTGCTGAGGCGCCGTAGATGTGGGAGGTGGTGTAGATGTGGGATGCTCCATCGATGATCGAGGTGGGGGAGGTGGAATCGCAATAGATCTCGATAGGGCAGAGACCATGTGCTGCAAGGATGATGCCACTGAATGAACATCCCCCCTAATCTGTCCTCCCACCACTCGCAATGCTGGTGCAGGGATGGTGTGCAACTCTGGTCCCTCGCGTCGACGCCGAACACCTACAATCTGACGCTCTTGACGCCCCATCCTACCACGTCCCGCTCCTGATCCTGGACGGGTACTGAGGTAGTCCACCCGATGACCAAACTCAACGTAAAGCTGCATGGCAAACGACCTGGCTATCTGGTGGTTGTGAGGCAATCAACCACCATTCGTAGCGAGATATCTCGGATAAATGTGTGCTGCTATGATGGGGTGCCTACACCGTAAAATATGCAAGGGGAGCCCTGATGGTGGTCGCATCGCCTCGGTGTGACCATCCCAAAACATATCCTCCAAGGCCTCCCTGTGATGTGACTCCTGCTCAAACAACTGTCGAATGGCTCTCCAATCCAAGCCACCACCAGTGATCTCCACCTCAGCCTATGCCTGAAAGCTATCCACAACGTCCTCAACTGTGTCCAATCGACTCAGAGCCTCAATAACTGAATCCAGGCTCGCAACCAAGTGAGGGGGTGCCCTAGCATCCTGCAGTGCCCTCATCTCAGCTCTCAACATCTCTATTTGCATACGAATAGTGGCGCATGCACAAAAAAAACACATGGAAATTAATATTCTATTTGGGTAATGAAAATAATATTCTATTCAATATGACTTATAATCTATTTACATAATGAAAACTATTTGTACGTACTCCTTGATGAGGTAGATCCTATGCACCTACCGGTAGATGGGCCAAATGTGTGGCTCAATATTAATCAATATTATTAATAATTCTTAAAGTATTTTCAAGTATCTTAAGGTTTGGTTACAGAAAGCACCAAGTGGATCTTTACTTCAGCCCATTTCATTAGAATTTTTTCACTCTAGTTGTTGCATTTTTAAACTTAGATGTCTCAAATATTTTTTCCTTATATGTTTCCCTTTTTTCACTTTTTATCCAATATGAAACTTTTCCACATGTGGTGTAAGGACCACATTGTCCACTAATGGCTCCTATACTAAGGACAGATAGTGGAGAGGTTTGGTTAATAAGACCTTCTTTGAATGCTTTACTGCCTTGGGTTTGCAATAGATATGGAGGAGATAGAAGGATACCTAATACATTACTTTGAACGATACACAAGCAAGGCACATCTAGTATTTCTCGGACTACACATTAAAAAAGAGAGCGGGTTCACACTACAGACCTTTTAAAGTGAGAACTTTGAGAAAATAATTAAGCCTTTTCAATATTATCTATTTTGGTTGGGCAATCCACCTCAACTAGTGGCCATTCCTATAGATCATCACTTGGTTCAAGACATTTTGTATAAGACTCACTCGACTTCTAGTTGTAAAAATAGTTTTGGAATGAGATCATCCACATATGTAGCAACAACAAAGGGCACAAGATCCCTAGAAGAGGATTCAAAAACTTTGAAAATTAAATCCTTGGATGTCCCTATGCAATGGGAAGGGTTGCATACGATAACTAATGTTAATTTTGGTTGAGCTCAAGTAATAAGCATCACCGTTGCCTATGGTTGGACTAGCAAGAAAGAGACCACCCTTGCTTACAATGAAACTAGCATATAATTCCTTGAGCATGTGGTTGACATTCCATGTGTGACATAGTTTCAACGACGGAAAGGAGATATGTAGCATCCATACTATTTTGGTTATGAGGTGGTTCACGTGATTATTGTTACAAAGTCTTTTTGGGAAAACATCTTAGTCATTTGTAAAAGACAAGATAAATGTTGTTAACATTAGTCATAGGTTTCCCTACAATGCAAAAAGGGATGTATGTGTGCCACATGGCGAGCTGCCATGTAGCAAACAACATGGAATGGGATGCTTCAAATGTCGACTCTTGAAGGTTATGGAGTTCTCTCTCTCTTAAGTCGATTTGAGGCTGCTCAACTCAGACAAATGTTATGCAACATGGATTTCTCTCTTCAACTAGATCCACCCGACAAATATTCCTCAACACAATGAATATTGACTTCATTTCAAAGTTTGGCATTTCAAAAATAGCTCCTAACTAATCCTTATAGTGGCCCATACTATTATCTATGATCATTAAGGGATGATTAGGAGAGATTCAGTCATTAACAGGCTCTATTTGAACTTAGGTCTATAGTTGATCAAAACACTTGCATATATTAGCATGAATGTGGAATGAATATAGATCCACTAGAGTCCCATGTGCAATGAATGTTAGGTATTCTAGTTAAACTTTCAGTTTCTCTATGGCGTATTTCTTTCTTCTTATACATATAAGAGAAGTAGATGAATTATGGAACTAGACAACAAACATGATCAAAGTGCTAGATCTAAAGCATGCCATAGTGATAGCATAAGAATCTCAAACAGTTTATAGGCACAGACCATAATATTCGAGTTCTTGAAGACCCATCCAAATATTCTCAATCTTGTAATATTCTTTTTTTAGTTATGCTAGAGTCTATGCATAACTTAGAAGAATTAGACATTTGCAAACTATTCCATGTCTTCTTAAGGTCTAAGCCACTATTTCATGTCTTCTTAAGGGATATTGAAGATTTGGACTAAGCCACTATCTAGGCATTTCCAAGCTGTAGCCTTATCATGCATGCTTAGTCTAATCAATCTATTGACTAATAGGGGACAAATGCCTTCAACATATTTCCTAGTAGAATCGATCCTTACTAATTGCCAAATAGTTAAAGGATGATTTATCATTAGTAATTTCCCAATATATTAGGGATGATTACCCAAGCTTAAACCTAGTTTCCTTCTAAAGAACTTGCTTGTCCCAAAGTGTCTAGTCAACTTCAAGCTTTGGTCACCAACCATGTCACTAGTCAATCTTTAATGTCCAACTCCAACAGTTGACTAGTAGGTTTATGTTTGTGTATTAATTTGATAAGTCGAGTGAGTCTTATACAAAATGTCTTGTATCTTCATTTCCTATTTTGGTTGGGTAATCCACCTCAACTAGTGGCCATTCCTAAAGATGATTTTTAAAAACCTAATTTTTACATTTTTACATTTTGAATAAAAAATGCCTCATTAAACGTTTTTTAAATTTAAAATTTTCACATTTTAAATTATAAATGTCGTAATTCAAAAATTAAAAAAAAAATTTACAAATACATTTCAAATTTATAAATACTTTATAATTATTCCTATGAACGTTTTTTTATTTAATAAAAATAGCTCTATTTAAAAAAAAAAAATCATTTTCACATTTTAAATAAAAAATGTTGTAATTTATAAATTTCAAAAAAACATTAAAATGCATTATAAATTTAGAAATTTTTTATAATTTTCCTTATAAACTAAAATTTAATTAAATTCTACCAAAAAGAAAATGCTACATAAAAAAAACAGAAATATAGAACATTTTCACATTTTGAGTAAAAAATGCCTCATTAAACGTTTTTTAAATTTAAAATTTTCACATTTTAAATTATAAATGTCGTAATTCAAAAATTTAAAAAAAATTTACAAATGCATTTCAAATTTATAAATATTTTATAATTATTAATATGAACATTTTTTTATTTACTAAAAAAGCTCTATTTTGAAAAAAAAATTTCATTTTCACATTTTAAATAAAAAATGTCGTAATTCATAAATTTCAAAAAAACATTATATTGCATTTGAAATTTAGAAATTTTTTATTATTTTTCTTTTAACCTAAAATTTAATTAAATTCTACCAAAAAGAAAATGCTACATAAAAAAAAAAGAAATATTGAACATTTTCACATTTTGAATAAAAAATGCCTCATTAAACGTTTTTTAAATTTAAAATTTTCACATTTTAAATTATAAATGTCGTAATTTAAAAATTAAAAAAAATAAAATTACAAATGCATTTCAAATTTATAAATATTTTATAATTATTAATATGAATGTTTTTTTATTTACTAAAAAAAGCTCTATTTTAAAAAAAAAAATTAATTTTCACATTTTAAATAAAAAATCTCGTAATTCATAAATTTCAGAAAAACATTAAAATGCATTTTATAATTTTTCTTATAAACTAAAATTTTAAATTACGTTTTTTAAATTTAAAACTTTCACATTTTAAATTATAAATGTCGTAATTTAAAAATTAAAAAAAAAATTTACAAATGCATTTCAAATTTATAAATATTTTATAATTATTAATATGAACGTTTTTTTATTTACTAAAAAAAGCTCTATTAAAAAAAAAATTTAATTTTCACATTTTAAATAAAAAATCTCGTAATTCATAAATTTCAGAAAAACATTAAAATGCATTTTATAATTTTTCTTATAAACTAAAATTTAATCAAATTCTACCAAAAAGAAAATGCTACATAAAAAAAAACCCTACTTGGACTCTCCCGCTCCTGCTCCGTCCATCTCCGTCGATGTCCCGTTCGTGGCTCTCCGTCGCTCGCGCAATTCCGTCGAAGTCCGGCAAATCCGAAATCGGTGGATGAGGCAGAGCTCGATCGAGGTATGCGGAATGAGGGGGGTCGCTCTCCTTTTATAAGAAAAATTAGGGTTTAGCTACCTCGATCGAGGTATTCTTGACATGCCCATACATCTCGACACATCTACCTCGATCGAGGTATTGGCATGCCACGATACCTTGATCGAGGTATTCTTGAGATGCCCATACATCTCGGTACATCTACCTCGATCGAGGTATTGCCATGCCACAATACCTCGATCGAGGTATTGTGACATGCCGATACATGTCGGTACATCCACGTCGATGGAGGTTTTGACATGCCACGATACCTCGATCGTGGTATGTTGGCAGAAGCGGGATGCCAAGTCATGTGTCCAACATACCTCGATCGAGGTATGTCATCCGCCCTGTTGGCTGCCCTGTCGGATGGCTCATACCTCGATCGAGGTATGCTGGACATGCCACCTGACCTCGATCGAGGTTGAGCTGGATTGCCATGATACCTCGAATGAGGTAGATGTGGCATGTATAGCTGGCTTGCCAGCAAGCCTCGATCGAGGTAGAGGCTCGGTCCGCTGAAAAAGCGCAGTACCTCGATCGAGGTATTGGCTTGGCTCGGTTGTGCTCGTGTGTGATTTTCATTGGAGCTTATACCTCGATCGAGGTATTGGAGACCGAAGCAAAACCTTTGTATTTTCACTCAAGCGGGTGTCACACTCACCCGAAAGTGGTCCGGAAGTGGACACCCTTAGCTTGCTACCTCCCACACACACACACACACACATTCATCCCCTTGGGGACCCTTGTGTACTTCAAATTTTCCAATGTAAATATGATGGCCCATGGAAACATATCATTATATTGAAGTCCTTGAGAAGGTATATGATGGCCCATATAATATGTTGTTGACCCCTAGATTTATTCCTCTTGTGGTGAGAGAGATATTTGACCACAACACCTAATTCACTATTGATATTTGAAAAAGAGGGGATAGATATCCTTATCTTGATTGATTTATTGGGAACGCTTGGGTTCATTTGCTATGTGGTGGAAGATATCTTGAACCACCATGCTTGTTATACTTATTGGGAAGACGTACCGCTAATTATACCTTATGTTTCATGGTAGCCAAGAGCAGGATTACCTCCTACGGATCAATTTTATGGATACACCAAAGTTTGGCTTGGATCACGCGAGAGAACTGCCATGAAAAATGGTTAATTTTGTTGGGATGGAGATGGGATGTGAAACTAGATGTATTGCCACATCTACAAAGATATCACGAGATGGGATGGCATGGGGACTATATGCAGTGGAACTACATTGCCACCCCTACAAGGATACCAGTGTACATAACAGAAGGGACTATTTTGAATTAAGTGCCCTATGGGGATAGGGTACACTTGAACACCCTTTGCATTAGACCAATCGAGCACCTTAATTTTGTAACATAGACTTGGAATTAGGATGTGATTGACACTCTAACATGGGATTTGGAATTGGGATGTGATTGACTCTCGACACTCTAACTAATGGAGGGGATTCCCATGAGATTGGGGACCACCATGTCCACACATGACAAATAGTTAAAGAAACATAGTGGGGTGAGAAATGGAATGGACTCCTGGAGTTTATGGAGTATGTAGGGTAAAGGGAGAAAGGTTGCAGGTCATTATGGTGATTGGGAAATCAAGTATTGGGCAAATATGATGAAGCACTGAATTGGCATGCGCCCACTAGAGGGAACACCCATTTTAATTGTATTGAGGTGTGGTCCTGCAGTCAGCTCCCCTTTCCCTTGACCTGTCGGAAGCAAGAGTTGGGAGCATGTAGCTTGATACAGTGTGAGAACTAGTGTGCCTCACGAGCTGGAGACCTTGAGAACCATTTTGAACTATCAATTGAAGAAGAGTACTTTATGGGCACCATAGCGACTGAAGCAAGCTCTACAATGAACTTGGGCTTGAACTCTGAGACACGAGGAGACTAAGCTTTGGGAGATACATGGAGGCATGGAGCTTGAACTTGAGCTCTCAGACTTGGCTTTTCTTGTATAGTGAATGCGGTGCTGTAGTTGGTTTTTCTTGTATAGTGATGCAGTGGCCAAAGCCCTTATGCTTGCCTTTGTTGAATAGGTCGCTGTGGTGTGTAGGCAATTTACACGGGGTACATACTTTCTTGATACGACTATGGGAGAAGGCATGAGGAGCTGGTAGCTTACTACTTGCAGCTTTGCATGATGTATGCGCTTTGGCATAATTTCTTGCTCTTGGCTTCTTACGGCTTGGAGCTTTGCATGATGTTAGTTACTGCACTTTGGTTACATTGGTATACTTGCTAGGGTATCTCTACGACTTTGAAACTCAACAATGTGTGTGATTGAGTAGATTCAGTTGCCTCCCTCTCACTGGCAGCATGAGGATATGGTGGCTGAAGTAAGTTACGAGTTTAGCATTGTCTCCTTAGCTTTTAATCAGGTTCATGCTAAATTGGAAATTGAAAAGCCTTATCATGTTACGCACCCAGTGTTAGTTGCTTCATGGTTTTGGACCAGCATGACTGTCACCTCATCCCGGTGTTAGTTGCTCCAAGGTTTTAGACCAGCATGGTTGTTATCTTTTCTCTATATTTCATTTTAAACAAGTTGCGATCTAGGGCGTGATCACTTTTACCATTAGAATCAAAATGTGCAACGTAGGGAAGCTGCTATTTTTTGTAGCTTTGTGGACATTCAGCCCGAGTGGACAATGCTTGATTAGATCCCTTTCAATACCTTCTCTAAGCTTAGATTTCACGTTGGCAAGCTTGAAGACCTTGCACTTGCGGCATCAGTGTGACTGTCTGTCATGCACTGTCAACTTGTGTATCATCTTCTTTGCCACCTTCACGTACTCAACTATGGTGACCTTACACCTCCTCCTCCTCCTCCCCATGGCCTTCGTCTCCTTCTTAGCTTCATCACCACTCCCCTCCACTCTTGTAAGCTCAGTTTCTACAAAAGAGCTCTTGGCTATGGCACTTGTGGCACTCCCTTCCCCCCATGTCCTCCTAGCTTTCTCCTCCTTCCTCACCTTCTCCTTCTCCTTCTTCTCCTTATGGTGCTCCTTCTTCTACTCCCACCTCTGCTACACCTGCCTCACAAACTTGGTGGCATGCTCCTGTCTCATCTTCGTCCTCTAGTCAAAAGTTTCATATGACTTCTTGAATGGAATAGTCCACATTACTCCATGCATGTGCAAATGCTTGGTTTTTGAAACTCTATTCACTCTTGGAACAAAACCCATGTTTTTCTGTTTGCAAAGGGGCAGAGAGAGAGAGAGAGAGAGAGAGAGAGAGAGAGAGAGAGAGAGAGAGAGAGAGGAGAAGAGAGAGGGGGTAGAGAGAGAGAGAAGAGAGAGGGGGAGGGAGGGAGAGAGAGAGAGAGAGAGAGAGGGAGAGCGGGGGGGGGGGGGGGGGGAGGAGGGGGGGGGGGAAATGGGGGGTGGTGAAGGGGGTCAGGGAGTGGTGGAGGGGGTGGTGGAGAGGGAGGGGGAGGGGGGGGAAAGGGTGGAGGGGGTGGTGGAGATGGAGGGGGGGGGGGGGGAAGGGTGGTGGTGAGAGGGGGAGGTGGAGATGGAGGAGGGGGGGGTGCAAATGGAGGAGGGGGGCCCAGTGGAGATGGAGGAGGGGTGGTGGTGGTGGAGATGGAGGGGGGTGGTGGGTGGAGGGGGAGATGGAGGAGGGGGGGCGGGGGAAGGGGGGGGGAAATGGAGGGGATGGTAGTGGAGGGGGGAATGGTGGAGGGGGAGGGGGAAAAAAGAAAAAAACTTGATGGGCGGAAAACTTTGACGAAAATCCAAAGGGATGAAACGATGGTTACCTGAACGCTTTCCAAGTCTTTCTTGATGTAACAGGATTGGAGCAGGATTGTTGAGGACTAATGGATGGTGGGTGGATGGCTAGGTTATCATTTTGCGAGATGGGCTCGAAGCAACTCACCATGTGAGGATGGGAGTAGGGTGGTGGTCGATGGAGAGGGAGGAGTGTCTTGCGTAGGGCTCAGAATGGGGAAGAGGATGGAGGCAAGATGTGAAAGAAAAAGTATGAGAGGGATGGGTGCACTTTTATAGGGGAGGAAAGGGAGTTGTGGATATAGTCAAACACATGTGCACCTTTGAATTTGTCCATGTTTGAGTAGTCAAATACATGTGCAGCTTTGAATTCGTCCACATTTGACTATGGAGGTGATTTTAGTTTTTCTTTTGGGTTATGGCATTTAGAACCTTTAATCATTGATTGCCCATAACTTTTGGTGGTTGTGTAAGAATGTGCTTTCGTAAAAAGAAGAAATGTTCAGAATTTCAAGCTCTACATCTGACAACCATCACATGGTCTGATTTATTTCTTAAGATACTGTTTTGCATTTTCCTATGCCCTTTCTTGTTGGACTTTGTCAAAGCAATTGGGGAGGTTGGACCTTCATGGAAACCTTCTTCATATGAAAAATTCCGCACTAAAGACCTTAGGGAGGAGGTGAAGTCCATTAAAAAGGAGCTTCAGGTGGTGAAGGAGAAGTGGCCAAAGTATGGTTGCACAATAGTGTCCGATGGCTGGTCAGACACTAGGAGGCGACCACTTATTAATTTCATGATAACTTCTATCCATGGGAGTATTTTCATGAAAGTAGTGGACACTAGTGGCCACTTAAAGACAGGTGAGTACATCTTTACTATACTAAAAGAGGTTATTGAAGAGGCGGGGTCAGAAAATGTAGTCCAGGTTGTCATGGATAATGCTTCCAATTGTGTGCTTGCTGGAGATATGCTTTCAAGTGGAGGACTATCCCCACATTTTTTTCACTCGTTGTACTTGCCAAAGCAAAGAGCTTTACATATGTTTCGCTCTTTGAGTGAGCATGAGTTGTTAAAGCCTTGTGACACTAGGTTTGCCTACATAAACATAGTTTTGGGCAATTTACTAGATGTAAGGCAAGCATTGAGGAGGATGGTTGTAAGTGAAGAATGGACAAGATGGCGGACCTCCAAAATAGAAAAAGGAAAAAAAGTAAAAGAGCATATCCTTGACAATGCATTTTGGGAGCAATGCCTTATCATAAAGAACTTGTGTGCTCCCATCTTGAAGCTTCTTCATCTTGTGGATCGAGAGGGTGCAACCATGGGATTTGTTTATGAACTCATGGACAAGATGGTGGAGGAGCTTGATGCCATGAAGATAATTTCAGCGGATCGTGTGAAAAAAGTACACGACTTATGTGTATCAAGGTGGGCTTTTATGAGTCACTTGTAAGTTGTAACTGTTAAGTTGTGGTATCTTTTTTGTGCATTTTCTAAGTAGATACTTGATAGTTATTAGTGACTCATATACATCAATGATATTTTGTAACTTAGGTGGAATATGATGCACTCTCCCTTGCATGCTACTGCATTTGTCCTTCATCTATAGTTTGGAGAGGCAAGGGTCAGGAAACTGATCAAGAGGTGCAAAGTGGTTGGATGACCACCATTGAGCAGTATAGCAAAAATGATATGGAGCTGCAGGTAAGGCTTAAGTGATATGGCACATGCTTTAGGATGCATTTATGCAAGCTATAAGCTACAACAAAGTTTCTTGAATTTTAATTTTTGGTTGGAACTTGGGACTTGTTGTTGGCCATTTCAGGCCAAATTGATAGACCAATTGAATATGTATGGTGATTGTGAGGGATCATTCTCATGTATGGCTGCAAAGGACAAGTCACTTATGGCCACATGAGTGAAGTGGTGGGAATCTTTTGGAGCTAGCACTCTAGAGCTACAACGACTAGCCATCCGCATCCTTTCACAGGGTAGTGGTGCCTCTCCTTGTGAAAGAAATTGGTCCACATTCTCACTTATCCAACAAAGAAACGGAATCGCTTGAAGCCCGCATAGATGGAGAGATTGGTATATGTGCATACAAATCTTCGTCTCATAAGAAACATCAAACAATGGGGTTTTCTCAAGATGGAGGTGAGTGAAGTCTTTTGGATCTTTCAAGTTTCAATCTCCCATCTCTCTTGGCTATTTTGAAGCTTCTTCAAGCTAGAACATAGAAGATTAAAGGCTTATCTTTCTTTCAAATTTCAGGTCACACTTGCTATGCTTGAGAAGGAACGTGATGTGGATCGCTTACTCACATTGGAGAAGTTGCGGGCTGAGCTAGAGGCTGAGCAACCAATCACCACAGTGGATGTCAATGATGGGTTGCTTGGTATGGACGAGGAGGATGATGAGGATGAGAATGAGGATGAGGATGAGGATGAGGATGAGGATGAAGACAAGGAAGAAGAAGAGACCCAAGACATACCAATGAAAGCAATAGCATAGATTTGTTTGTTTAAAGCTTTTAGATGATACCTACTAGCTACCAGCTATTTAGTAACTAGTTACTAGCCTTGACATGGGGACAAAATCAGTTTCAAGTTTCATATTTTGCAGCTTGCAAGTTCTAACTTGTACGCTATTTTTTTGAGAAAAAAGGTTTCGTATTTGACTTTGTAATTTTGTTTTCAATTTATGGGCCTAAGTGCCAAGTTCCAAGCTTTGTAATTCAACTCTTTGAGAGTCAAAACTCAACATGTGATTGGTTTGGCAATGGTAACTTGTAACTTGTAAGTTTGTAAGTTGTTTCAACTTGTAACTGGTTTTTGCTTTAAAAGTCTGAATTTTAATGAAATTACAAGCTTGTTAAGCTGTGTATTATTATTTGTAATGACTTTGTTAAAATATGCAGCTTAGCATATTTTTTTATTGAAATTACCATATTAAAAAAACCCACATTTGGAAACTCCAAACGTTTGGAACCCCCAAATGTTTGATTGTAACTATGCAAGCACCACAAGTTTTATCAATTTACCTTACTCGATCTACTCAAACTAAGGATGATCGGTAGTTTGAGCATGTATTGTCATCTAGTTTGAGCATGCAGATAGATGGTGTACTCATATGCTCATGATTTGGATACCCCCTACCCACAACTGGTGCATGTAATTCACATACACAAGCTTGGACAGACGCTTAGCATTGCATTGTTGAAGGATATGATTATGTTTGATATGCTTTAAGCATGCTCTATTTCTACATTGTCATGCCTAGTAGTGTGCTAGAACTACTAAATACTTATAGTAGTGTAGCTTTATACTTTATGTGGCATGGCTCTTATCATGGTTACTAGACTGTTATGGCATGGAGTTACACTTAAGAGGATTTTGAGCTCCTGATCCTTCTGGTTATGTTTCTCATAATCTTTTACTTTACTATAGATGAAAAAGAGAGGATGCTAGTAGAGCAACCACTAATTATCTTTAGTTGGTTTCACTGTTTACAATTCACTTTTGCGAACTGGCTAATTATAGTAATTTACTGGCTGTAACAATAACTTTTAGCTATTTTGTGGAGAGTATAACTTCTGCTACGAATGTTTGATTAATACGCTCCAAAAATATAAAATATATATTGTTTAAAGATCTGAAACTTCTCACTTCAAAGTAGAATGTGATTCCTTATATATCAGAAGATATGCAACTTGCAATATGGTTGTCCACAAATTTCCATCACTAGCAGTAATTTACTGACCGTAACAAAACAACAACTTGTAGTTGTATTGTAGAAGGTATAACTTTTGCTACAAAGGTTTGATCGATATGCTTCCAAAAGAAAAATTATAGCTTGTCCATAGATCTACAACTTCTCAGTTCAAGTCATAATGCGATTCCTTATATATCGAAAGATATACAACATGCAATATGGCTGTCCACAAATTTTTATCACTACTTGAGAAGGGAGTCCTTTGTAAAATTGATTACCATTTGCTTATAACACTCTCTATTTTGGGATAGTCAAAAGCATGCTATCTAATTCAGTATATATTTTAGAAATGCTTCATCTTAATCCCCCGTATGGATGTAGATTTCATTGCGAATTACTTTTATAAGTACTTGATAAAATTTATAAATGCCAACTATCTTGAAAATGCTAAGATTTTATTAATGCTTGTCTAGATTGAGTGACAAGGATAACAATTGTGTGTCAGCCTTGAAGCCTAACTTCCTCATAAAAAATGTATTGTTCTAACTTCCATTTTTATTGTGATGGTGCCAGGTGAGTCGGCATTCCTCTCCATCGGATTGGCATTATAAAATCTTTGGCATGATTTGATGGATAGAAAATACGGCATTGGCAACTTCAAGTAGAACTTTGTAGTAGATTATCTCCATATACTATAATATGGAAATGAATTTATGGGTTAAAAAATACTTTTGATCCTTTTTGTATGCTAGACATTTTATTGATATGAATATGAGTATTTATGACGACTCCCACTTCGAGACTCTGTTTGAAGGGGTCAAATTCTGATAGATTACTCTCAATTGTTGTTTTGAAAGAAAGGCCAATGGCATTTGTTTGCATTTGGTTTACTCAAACATCGAAGACTGGTCTAGTTGTGTAAAAGGTTAGATTTTTTGATAGGAAATGCACACACACACACACCCTTCCTTTAGGGAAGATGTGAAAAGATACTTGTCATGTAGATGTATTTCCCATATGATACATGATGGGAGAAATATATAATTATTTGAGAAACAATGATTAAATCCATCTCAATGAGAGGAATTTAACTGATGATATTTAGGGGACTACATATACGTTGACTAAATAAAGATTCTAACAGAGAACTTAGAATATGGAATTATACATTATTTTGAATAATAGTATGGATATATGGGAATTTACAACTGCAATGAAACATGTAGAAATGCGTATCTAGGAACATGCTTTCATACAAGGGGTATAAATAAGAAATCTTGTTGGGAGCCATTAGACATCTATACGGGACTTAGGATAGCTCATGATATATCGAAATTAGGTGGATGCAACCTATTATTAAATTAAGAATTATTAACCACACTAAGGTTAGTGAGTGAGAACATAAGGTTATTCATAAAAACATTGGATGGTGTATGAGCCACGAACGGATTATAAGCTTATAAGTGATGTTAGGGTTATTTGGATACGTCTTAAGAATCGGGCCATGGATCATTTTCTAATCATTACCCCACTAGGATTGAGAACATGAAGCATCCAGTTCGAATCACTATCTAGATAAAGAGTTTTTCTATGGGTAAGAGGGGCGTAAGTACTAGGAGTTATGGCACGCGGCAGCCGAGCCGGAGTATCGATTTATGGCCAGAGATTTGCGCTGGCAAGGAGAGAGGAAGAGAGCCGCCTCATATTGATTAGGGGTGGTACTGAGAGTTAGCACCGTGGAGTACGCCTCCCCTACCACCTTGCATGAAAGGGGATCCAAAGCGTTCTCCGAAATTCGAGAGAAGTTATCGAAAAGTCTACCACAATAGAGTTGGGAAGAGCCACTGCAGCGGGGTATCCCACAAGCTGCCGCATACTATAATAAGCGTACTAAGTTGTTGGTCCCAGATCGGAATCGACAGTGAGACAAGAAGCGGGCTATGCAATTTCCAGGGATAGATAGCATGGGAGAGCTTTTGCTGTTCAGCAGGCACTTTGTATGCAAGTCACCATGCGCTGAGATTGCTTGGCAACACGCTTACATACATTCGTTCTTCCCGAGAACATATGAGGAGTCCCTGAGGAGTCCCAGTGTGAGATGTCCATGTCTACTGGGAGTTATCATAAAAATTGATAGTGCAGTCTATACTAGGAGCTTCTGATAGCACATTTGTAGTGTTCTTGTTCAGCAGGCACTTTGTATGCAAGTCACCATGCGCTGAGATTGCTTGGCAACACGCTTACATACATTCGTTCTTCCCGAGAACATATGAGGAGTCCCAGTGTGAGATGTCCATGTCTACTGAGAGTTATCATAAAAATTGATAGTGCAGTCTATACTAGGAGCTTCTGATAGCACATTTGTAGTGTTCTTGTTCCTATGAATGCTCCATTGCTAGCCTTTCTCTCTAAAGCTACATCAAAGGCCAGTTGTAATAGTTGCAAGCTCGTTGGACGAGGCAGAAACAGTTATGGTTTTTCTATATAGGACAGTAATGCAATTTTTAAATAAATTGTTGGGATGCTTAAGGGGACCTAGTTTTATTTACTACACTTGGAGAAACACTTCTAATAGTTTTTGGTAACTTCACTTTGAACTCTTCAAGGGACTCCCCTTCATTATGACTGATAAAAAGGCAAGGTTATGCCAAAATACATATTAAACTAATGGATTTTGCAACATGAAAGACCAACATATTATGTTTATCAAGCTATGTTGAATAAAAAAGCAAGGGGAATTACTAACCTATTAGTAAACTTAAGGCGAAGGTTATGACCATTTTCACAACAACACAAAGCAACTATAGACGCGCTTGGTAGACGTGCAAAATAGCGGGTGCATCTATAGGCGTTGCTTTAGTAGAGGAATTACGGGCGCATCTAAATGCGCGTCTAAAAGCTCGTCTATTTGCGTGTGAATTATCGCGTCTACGTGTGCATCTACTCAGAATTAGATGTGCATTTAGATGCATAAATAGACGCAAATACAGAAAATGAGATTTTGGTGTACATCATTGCTTTCCAAACATTGCCCATGATTACCAAAGCACATAATTTTTTGCAAGCCTACATATACAAGAATTAAGTGAGATGAGGAGAATGAGACAATATGTAAAATAGTTTTGCCAATATCAATTATGGGGCTACGGTTCAATCTCATCCTCAATGAGATCAACCCTTGCCAAACTATCTACTTCAAAATCCAAACAAGTGTTTAGATCTACAAATACATTCAACCCACTACTACTTGTGCCACTCATGTGCTCATCGAAATCAGCATCTCGAATGGTAGGCTCGTCCTTACGGGTAATGGCCAGCTCAATATCTGTATCTCCTATCTCATGATCATCCTCCTCTCTTGTATCACGGTCATCATCACGTCCATGGCCATGATCATCCTCCATATGCTCCATATTAGTAAATGTACTATACATCACTTTGGAACGTGGCATAATAGGTATGACATGCCACCATCTATTATTATCCACCATTGGTTGATAGACAACCTAATTTAAACACAAATACAATCATGTTACTTTTCTTGCATCAAATATTCAAAAGCGAGTATTTTTTATATGTGTGCATAGTACATGTTCACATTGTTCACAACAACACAAAGCAACTATAGACACGCTTGGTAGACACGCAAAATAGCGGGTGCGTCTATAGGCATTGCTTTAATAGAGAAATTACGGGCGCGTCTATAGTCGTGGCTAAACGCTCATCTATTTGCGCGTAAATCACCGCGTCTATTTGCGCGTTTGATCTGAGAAAATACGGGCCCGTCTAACATCTCGTTTATTAGCGCGTCTATTTGCGCGTGTATTTGTGCGTTTATTTGCACGTTTACACTGAGAATCAGACGCACATTTAGACGCGTAAATAGACGCGCTCTAGAGAATACAGAAAGTGAGATTTTGGTGTACATCATTGCTTTCCAAACATTGCCCATGATTACCAAAGCACATAATTTTTTGCAAGCACACATATACAAGAATTAAGTTAAATTTGGAGAATGAGACAATATGTAAAATAGTTTTGCCAATATCAATTGTGGGGCTACGGTTCAATCTCATCCTCAATGAGATCAACCCTTGCCAAACTATCTACTTCAAAATCCAAACAAGTGTTTAGATCTACAAATACATTCAACCCACTACTACTTGTGCCACTCATGTGCTCATCGAAATCAACATCTCCAATGGTAGGCTCGTCCTCATGGGTAATGTTGGCCTCAATATCTATATCTCCTATCTCATGATCATCCTCCTCTCTTGTATCACGGTCATCATCACGTCCATGGCCATGATCATCCTCCATACACTCCATATTAGTAAATGTACTATACATCACTTTGGAACGTGGCATAATAGGTATGACATGCCACCATCTATTATTATCCACCATTGGTTGATAGACAACCTAATTCAAACACAAATACAATCATGTTACTTTTCTTGCATCAAATATTTAAAAGCGAGTATTTTTATGTGTGTGCACAGTACCTGTTCACATTGTTGCGGTAGTACTAGTGTGTCCTTCTTACTTTGCCAAAACTTTGTGGAGTCAATAGATACAAAGCCACTTGCATGGCGTTTGATTGTTGCATTAGGGCCTCTTTCCACCACGTCCTTAAACCACTTTACATCCAAAACATACACAAAGAAGCATCGAAAGTCAAGCATAATGATATCTTGGATTATGCCACAATAATCATCCATGGCTCCATTGGCTCCCTCAAAGCTAGCAATGACGCCGCAATCTTGGGTGTTTCTCTTATCATCAATCCGTTGTGTTCGAAAATGCTTGCCCTCACACCATATAGCATTGAACATAGTGCACTACACCAAGAAAAAATCAATTAAATAAGCAATCTAAATTATAAAAAGCTCCTAACTTATGCATAACATTCTATATACCGACCTTGCTCATGCATCCCCTAGCGTACTCCCATTCTTCCATTGTGATATGCATCCCCTCGTCTTTCTCTGCTTTCTCCATTTCATCAAGTAGCCAATCCACATGAATATCCTTTGGAAGTGCTCTTAGATGCTGAGGGTATGGCACACGAGATCCGTGGTGTGTACGAAAGAGGGCCCTTTCTTCTTGTCTTCTTGCCTTTGCATCCTCGTATCTTGTCACCATCTTTTCATCACATCACTATTAAGCATGCAAAAGAGGTTGATACTATTATGCAACTTCGTGTCTATTACTTTGTTGCGTCCTTTTCCTTGAGGCACAATAGAGGTCATCCTTAGGTCTTCATCATATCTCCATAGTCGTGGGAGAGAGCTATCCACATCAACAAGAAACTCAGAAATATATACAAGTGACTCTTGTACCAACCAACCCTCGGCCATGCTACCTTCGGGTCTTGCATTTTGTCTCACGAATCCCTTCAACGTCTTCATCAAGCGCTCGAGGAAGAACAACCATCGTGCATGTATAGTACCGCATATAGCAATCTCATCCACCAAATGTACTATGAGATGTAGTTGGCTTGTGAGAATAGAACGTGGAAATGTCTCCTCCACTAAACAAACTGCCTCCACTGACATAACTCGAGCATTCTCAAGCGTGGTGGGATCTATTTCCTTTGACCTCACATACCTCACAAGCTCGTCCATCTTGTAAATACAATCTTTCACGTCCTTTGATGCACTACATGAAATGCTAGTAGGTAGTATGAACTGAACCCGCAAGGAGGTGGTTGATTAGTTGCTTATAGCTATTCACTCATAAATTTGAAAGGAAAAAGATATTATGCATATAAAATACTTACTTGGAGCATCTTGTGCCAATCATGAGATTTCAAGCCATATAATTGCTCTACACCTCTTTTCTTGCTCTTTGTAAAGGCTCCCTTAAAACACCTCATGCATCCAGTGGGAGTACGAATTGTAGTAATAGCGTGCTTCACCGTCGCCATCTCTAGCTTTGATAACATCCACGGTGCACGAGGTAAAAAAACACGCCCATTTGGTCTCTCTTGAGGCCAAGCTTCACGCATCCTCCCTGTGGTACGTAGATCCTCCCTTATGCCTGCCGAATCTCGTGTCCCATTCAAATGCTCCCAAATGGTAGATGCCACATTCTTGAAGATATGCATGGGATCGAGCAGGTGATTGATCTTGAGGTGGGACCAATATGGTAAACGATAAAAGATGGAGTATCTAAACAAAATAAAGTGTTAGCATGCAATCTTTACTTTCAACCAATATAGCCAACCTTTACAAATCCTTACCGGCTCATGCCAAGTGGTGGAGGAGTCGTGGAACTGTCCCAAATTCTCATCCAATCTCCCGCGGTGAGTGATTGTGGGAGGACTTCATTCCAAGGGGCAACATATCTAGGATGATCAGGTGAGGATGATCAGGTGGGAGAAATCGATGGTGATTCTCATCCAAGGGGCAACATATCTAGGATGATCAGGTGGGAGAAATCGATGACCTTATTCAATGCGTCTGCCCGTGAGGCAACTAGCGAAGGACCACAAACAGGACATGCATGGTAACTCGATGTAGTGAGACCTGAACAATAGATGCAATTAAGAGTGGAAGGTGGGTTTAGGGTGCCACGTCCTTTGCCTATTCATAATTAAAAAATGCAATGCTTATCTGAACACTCGCCATAGCCTGGGAAGTCATGCATCGTCCACATCAAGACTGCTTTGCAGTTGAAGTCTCGTGACGAGGGAGGCCTGCTTACATCATGCACCTCGATACCTAACCAAAGTATCTCTAGCTCATCAATCAAAGGCTCCAAATAAACATCAGGGTTTTTGACTTTATGTTTCCCTGGAATTAGAAGGGACAGCATGACATGTCCTTTCTTAATAGCCATAGAGGGTGGAAGATTGTAATTCACCAATACCACTGGCCATACACTGTAATACGTGCTTTTGAGACCAAATGGGTTCACACCGTCCATACCCAATCCAAGTCTCAAGCTCCTAGGTTCTTCCTTGAAGCTTGGCCATGTGTCTTCAATATGCTTCCACACAGGAGAGTCCGCGGGAGTTCTCCACTTGCCATCGGTTGATCGATGGGAGGAATGCCATGACATGAGCTCTGCAATAGATTTGCACTTGAACATATGTTGGATGCGAGGGATTATGGGAAAATGTCGCAATACCTTACGAGGCACGTCCAAGGTTTTGAGATCTGCTCTATATCTTGCCTCTCCACAAGTAGGACACTCTCTTGCATCCTTATGTAGTCCACGAAACAAAACGCAATCGTTGACACATGCATGGATGCGCTTGTAATCTAATCCTCCAAGAGAGGTCACATGTTGCCTTGCCATATCTCTTGAGGTCGGTAATTTATTCTCCCTTGGAAGCATTTTACACAATAGCCTGCACTTGAAGACCATAAATGAGGAAAAGCATTCGAGTAATTGACCCACGTGCATAATTCACCATGTTTGCAAAATCGACTTTAAAGCTTACTTGAGTAATGCATTCAAACTTGCATTGCTCCATCCATAGATGGTTTGCAAGTTTAGTAACTCAAGGGAGGCACGTAGAACAGAGAATGTGCACCCCTCAAACAGTGGAGTCGATGTTGCGGTAAAAAGATCATCCTGCTCCATGCTATTATCCCTCCCTTGATGGACATATAAATCCCGCACCATATCATCAAACACCTCCTCCTCCACGGCTTCATGAGGTAATGGCAGAGGGCTACTATCACCATCACTCCATGCATCCGTAACGGTCCCTCCTGAAGATCCCACCTCATATCGCCGATGCTTT
This sequence comes from Dipteris shenzhenensis, assembly GCF_047967505.1. Lineage (NCBI taxonomy): Eukaryota > Viridiplantae > Streptophyta > Polypodiopsida > Gleicheniales > Dipteridaceae > Dipteris > Dipteris shenzhenensis. Next base: position 4,614,326 of record NC_141624.1, on the reverse strand, counting down.
GACTCCTCACGACGGGCATAGGGTAACATGTGCGGGTGTGGCACTGCATCCTGTATCAAATTAAAACGGGATCATAACTCAAACATATGAACACCCATAGGTATCTCAATCAACCTTAACTTACAAACCCTTACCCTGTTTACGGTCACATCCCATTCTCCATACTTTGAGATATGATTGAGCGTAATCCTGCGTGCACGATACATGTTTTCTCGACATCGATCACACAGACATTTGATTTTTTGCTCCAACCACATTTCGCGATGGTGGATACGGAGGGTTTCATCCTCACTGGAGCTACTTGTTGAAGATGGAGACATCCTACAAACAAACAACCCACCAAATTTGCTCTTCTTCAAATACTTAATTTAAACTCTGTGTTGCATCTATCGCCGCTTCTATCATCGTGTCTAACATCGCATCTAATAGTGTGTCTAAACGCGCATTTACTCTGTGTATTTAGACGCGCCTATAGACGCGCTAATAGACGCGGCTTTTAAACCTACTTTTCGGCGCGCCGCTCGCTTTGCTTTTCTTTTCATTACTTAAACTTCGCCAGCAGCTTCCTTCCTTCTTTATTAGCAGTTCCATAGATTCGAAGCTTAAGAGAGAGCCTAGCCCATACACAGTTCCAAGCTTGCACTCAAGAGAAAGGGACCGTACCTACACTTGCTTCCAAGCCTAAAGGAGAGGAGGAGTACGAACAAGGAGAAGAAACAAGTTTGGAAAAGAAAGATCCTTCCATACCTTTTTCCAAGTAAGTCCTTTTGAAGTTGTTCTTTCTTGCTCTTTCCAGTTTTGTACTTTCTCGCATCCACGAAACGCAGGATCTAGGTATGAGCGACACGTTCTTTTGTCAGGCGCAACGTCCTTTTCGACTTTTTAGTATTTTCGCCTGTCGGAACACGTCCATAGGCACGTCCCAGGGCGCATCTAAAAGCGCATCTACAGGCACGTCTATCCACGCGTCTGGCTTGTTGCAGACACACACAGACACGTCTGTAGACGCTCACACAGACGGCTTGTTAAACGGACTTTTAAACGCACTGTTAAACGTGCTTTTAAATGCACTTTTAGATGGACTGGTAGATGGACTGTTAGACACGGTTTTAAACGAAATGTTAAACGCTGTGTTAGATGCGTCTATAGATGCACAAATCAGATGGGTCTATAGACGCGCTCTGATAGAGCCTCTTTTTTCTTCCCCTTTCTTCTCAGCTCCCAAAGTAATAGATTTGTTTTTTTTTTTCCAGTTCAACATGTGGGGAGGAAGTGCTTCTAGCTCACCTGATCCGCGGGAATCGATTTGGAAGGACTTATATAATCTTTTAGGGCACCCTCCTAGTCCTGCGGAGTTATACGGGTATATGACGGGTACCCTTAACACTCCCTAGGAGTCAGCACTACAGACTCCGAGCCACCCCACACCGCCTGAGATCACCCCAGCGGAGTCCGCACAGCTGTCTTATGCCCCTTCCCCCGTACCGTCTTATGCCCCTTCCCCCATGCCGTCTTATGTCCCTTCTGCCATCCCGTCTTATGCCCCTTCCCCCATGCCGTCAGGAGGTCCTTCTGTCTCGTCGAGCCGTCGACATACTCCCCAGCCATCGAGACTCGGTTCTCCAGCTACGAGTGGTTAGCGTAGTCCCGTGCAGTCCCCAGCTACGAGTGGCCAGCGTACGAGCTCGACACGACAGGGTAGCAGGCGTAGTAGCAGGGAGAGCGGTGGCGGATGCATGGCACAGTGCTTTGGGCCATGTGGCGATGAGGAGGAGGATGATTCAGATGATTTAGACGTGCCTCTGGGTGATGGTACGATTTATTATGACATCACTCAGACAGGAGGCATCTTGATGGATGCGTGGGGGAAGGACATCATGGCCTTCATGCGCTCTATAATTGCTAACAATTACAGAGATTGCTTTATCCACTATAAAGACCACCCAAAGAGGTTGGCTGATGAGACCCTCGCTACTGTTCGCTCTAGGTATCCTAACCCCCCCAATTGCCAGTTCACAGATAAATGGGGGAAGTTAAAGATTGTTACGATACTTAGCAATAAAAGATCTTCCCTTAAGAGGCAGGCACTAGCGGAGCTTGCCAGGATTGAGGCAGGTCAACCTCCAAGGTGCCCGCCCCACACCGCTCAGAAGCGTGAGTGGAAGAAGGCAATGAAGTCAGCGAGGGAGGAGCCCAGTCTGCAGCACGTGGAGGCACGGAGGATCCAGATGGAGGAAGATGGAAGCGCGCATTTTGGAGCAGGGGGTGTTGAATCATGGGAGGCCCAATTTGTAAGTATCGATCTCAAATTATATTGCTTATGTAGTTTATTAGGAGGTTGGTTGTTTCTTTGTACTAATCCCTCCACAAAGTGTATCGCGGTCATGCAGCTTGAGATCGTGGGCAGATACCCTACTCCAGTGGAGACAGCCTACCACCGCCACCATCGCAGAGGAGATACATGGAGGCACTTCTATGATGACGGGTTGATTACTGAGGAGGAGTATACCCGAGCTACTGGACAGGCCCCCCAGGTATTTGAAAGTAATTAAATAATGCCAAAATTATAAGTAATGATTTGATTTTTCATACATTGATATATGTTGTCCCTTGTTTACAGGCCCATGCACAAGACGACGAGGAAGACGAGGAAGGAGGTGCAGAAGGGAGCGTAGAAGGGAGCGTGGAAGGCAGCGAGGATTAGTCGTAGAAGTAGTGCTACTATTCTTTTTTGTACTTAAAGCCACTGGCTTGGCTTCGTGCCTCTTGTATATAGACTCCTCTTATTTTTTGTACTTGAAGCCACATGACATGGCTTAGCTTCCTTATTTTTTGTACTTGAAGCCACATGACGTGGCTTAGCTTCGTGCTATATGTATATACAAGCACTTTTTGAGCTTTCAATTTTATTGCATTTTGGAGTTGTAATATTTTATTTGGAATTGTAATTAAAATGCGGTTGGCTGTAAGAATTGAATTACAGAATGTGGATATGGGATTCTTGTAACTATATAGCATACACAACATACACAGTATTCTGTAAAATAAAAAATAAATAAAAAGGAACGTCTATCAGTGCGTTTAAAAACGCATTTATATTCGTGTCTGTCTGTTCGACTTGCGTCTATACGTGCATCTATAAAAGCATTTATAAGCGCGTCTATTTATGCATCTTTCTGCGCGTCTATACGCGAAAAAGTCTGATATATAGACGCGCAATTAGACACGGGTCTCCAGATGCACAAATAGACGCGCAAATAGATGCGCCCGTAAGTTTTTTATTTAGTTCATGAAACGCGTCTGTGCGCGCGTCTATGGGTGCTTTGTCTTATTGTGGTTGCGGTAGTACTAGTGTGTCCTTCCTACTTTGCCAAAACTTTGTGGAGTCAATAGTTACAAAGCCACTTACATGGCGTTTGATTGTTGCATTAGGGCCTCTTTCCACCATGTCCTTAAACCACTTTACATCCAAAACATACACAAAGAAGCGTCGAAAGTCAAGCATAATAATATCTTGGATTATGCCACAATAATCATCCATGGCTCCATTGGCTCCCTCAAAGCTAGCAATAATGCCGCAATCTTGTGTGTTTCTCTTATCATCAATCCGTTGTGTTCGAAAATGCTTGCCCTCACACCATATAGCATTGAACATAGTGCACTACACCAAGAAAAAATCAATTAAATAAGCAATCTAAATTATTGAAAGCTCCTAACTTATGCATAACATTCTATATACCGACCTTGCTCATGCATCCCCTAGCATACTCCCATTCTTCCATCGTGATATGCATCCCCTCGTCTTTCTCTGCTTTCTCCATTTCATCAAGTAGCCAATCCACATGAATATCCTTTGGAAGTGCTCTTAGATGCTGAGGGTATGGCACACGAGATCCGTGGTGTATACGAAAGAGGGCCCTTTCTTCTTGTCTTCTTGCCTTTGCATCCTCGTATCTTGTCACCCATCTTTTCATCACATCACTATTAAGCACACAAAAGAGGTTGATATTATTATGCAACTCCGTGTCTATTACTTTTTTGCGTCCTTTCCCTTGAGGCACAATAGAGGTCATCCTTAGGTCTTCATCATCTCTCCATATTCGTGGGAGAGAGCTATCCACATCAACAAGAAACTCAGAAATATATACAAGTGACTCTTGTACCAACCAACCCTCGGCCATGCTACCTTCGGGTCTTGCATTTTGTCTCATGAAGCCCTTCAAGGTCTTCATGAAGTGCTCGAGGAAGAACAACCATCGTGCATGTATAGTAGTGCATATAGCAATCTCATCCACCAAATGCACTATGAGATGTAGTTGGCTTGTGAGAATAGAACATGGAAATGTCTCCTCCACTAAACAAACCGCCTCCACTGACATAACTCGAGCATTCTCAAGTGTGGTGGGATCTATTTCCTTTGAGCTCACATACCTCACAAGCTTGCCCATCTTGTAAATACAATCTTTCACGTCCTTGGATGCACTACGTGAAATGCTAGTAGGTAGTATGAACTGAACCCACGAGGAGGTGGTTGATTAGTTGCTTATAGCTATTCACTCACAAATTTGAAAGGAAAAAGATATTATGCACATAAAATACTTACTTGGAGCATCTTGTGCCAATCATGAGATTTCAAGCCATATAATTGCTCTACACCTCTTTTCTTGCTCTTTGTAAAGGCTCCCTTCAAACACCTCATGCATCTAGTGGGAGTATGAATTGTAGTAATAGCGCGCTTCACCGTCGCCATCTCTAGCTTTGATAACACCCACGATGCATGAGGTAAAAAAACACGCCCATTTGGTCTCTCTTTAGGCCAAGCTTCCACATCCTCCCTGTGGTACGTAGATCCTCCCTTATGCCTGTCGAATCTCGTGTCCCATTCAAATGCTCCCAAATGGTAGATGCCACATTCTTGAAGATATGCATGGGATCAAGCAGGTGATTGATCTTGAGGTGGGACCAATATGGTAAATGATACAAGATGGAGTATCTAAACAAAATAAAGTGTTAGCGTGCAATCTTTACTTTCAGCCAATATAGCCAATCTTTACTTCCAGCCAATAGTTACAAACCCTTACCGGCTCATGCCAAGTGGTGGAGGAGTCATGGAACCGTCCCAAATTCTCATCCAATCTCCTGCGGTGAGTGATTGTGCGAGGACTTCATTCCAAGGGGCAACATATCTAGGATGATCAGGTGGGAGAAATCGATGGTGATTCTCATAGATGACCTTATTCAATGCGTCTGCCCATGAGGCAACTAGCGAAGGACCACAAACAGGACATGCATGGTAACCCAATGTAGTGAGACCTGAACAATAGATGCAATTAAGAGTGGAAGGTGGGTTTAGGGTGCCACATCCTTTGCCTATTCTTAATTAAAAATGCAATGCTTACCTGAACACTCGCCATAGCCTGGGAAGTCATGCATCGTCCACATCAAGACTGCTTTGCAGTTGAAGTCTCGTGAGAGGGAGGCCTGCTCACATCATGCACATCGATACCTCTCCAAAGTATCTTTAGCTCATCAATCAAAGGCTCCAAATAAACATCAAAGTTTTTGACTTTATGTTTCCCTAGAATTAGAAGGGACAGCATGACATGTCCTTTCTTAATAGCCATAGAGGGTGGAAGATTGTAATTCACCAATACCATTGGCCATACACTATAAGACGTGCTTTTGAGACCAAATGGGTTCACACCGTCCATACCCAATCCAAGTCTCAAGCTCCTAGGTTCTTCCTTGAAGCTTGGCCATGTGTCTTCAATATGCTTCCACGTAGGAGAGTCCGTGGGAGTTCTCCACTTGCCATCGGTTGATCGATGGGAGGAACGCCATGACATGAGCTCTGTAATAGATTTGCACTTGAACATATGTTGGATGCAAGGGATTATGGGAAAATGTCGCAATACCTTACAAGGCACGTCCAAGGTTTTGAGATCTGCTCTATATCTTGCCTCTCCACAAGTAGGACACTCTCTTACATCCTTATGTAGTCCACAAAACAAAATGCAATGGTTGACACATGCATGGATGCGCTTGTAATCTAATCCTCCAAGAGAGGTCACATGTTGCCTTGCCATATCTCTTGAGGTCGGTAGTTGATTCTCCCTTGCAAGCATTTTACACAATAGCCTGCACGTGAAGACCATAAATGAGGAAAAGCATTCGAGTAATTGACCCACTAGCATAATTCACCATGTTTGCAAAATCGACTTTAAAGCTTACTTGAGTAATGCATTCAAACTTGCATTGCTCCATCCATAGATGGTTTGCAAGTTTAGTAACTCAAGGGAGGCACGTAGAATAGAGAATGTGCACCCCTCAAACAGTGGAGTCGATGCTGCAGTAAAAAGATAATCCTACTCCATGCTATTATCCCTCCCTTGATGGACATATAAATCCCGCACCATATCATCAAACACCTCCTCCTCCATGGCTTCATGAGGTAATGGCGGAGGGCTACTATCACCATCACTCTATGCATCCGTAACGGTCCCTCCTAAAGATCCCACCTCATATCGCCGATGCTTCACCTCCTCACGATGGGCATAGGGTAACATATGCGGGTGTGGCACTGCATCCTGTATCAAATTAAAACGGGATCATAACTCAAACACCCATAGGTATCTGAATCAACCTTAACTTACAAACCCTTACCCTGTTTACGGTCACATCCCATTCTCCATACTTTGAGATATGATTGAGTGTAATCCTGCGTGCACGATACATGTTTCCTCGACATTGATCACACATACATTTGATTTTTTGCTCCAACCACATTTCGCGATGGTGGATATGGAGGGATTCATTCTCACTGGAGCTACTTGTTGAAGATGAAGACATCCTACAAACAAATAACCCACCAAATTTGCTCTTCTTCAAATGTTGAATTTAAACTCTGTGGCGTATCTATAGCTGCATCTATAGTCGCGTCTAAAATCGCGTCTAACGGTGCATCTAAACGCACATCTACTCTGTGTATTTAGATGCACCTATAGATGCACTATTAGATGCGACTATAGACGTGGCTTTTAAACCTGCTTTTCGGTGCGCCGCTCGCTTTGCTTTTCTTCATATTACTTATACTTCGCGTGGCTTGCTTCCTTCTTTATGATCAGATCCATAGTTTCGACGCTTAAGAGAGAGGCTCCCATACTTACTTCCAAGCTTACACTCAAGAGAAAGGAACCCACACTTACTTCTAAGCTTAAAGGAGAGAAGGATGAACAAGGAGGAGAAGCAACTTTGAAAAAGAAAGAAGAACCTTCCATACCTCTATCCAAGTAAGTCTTTTTGCAGTTGATCTTGTTTGGAAGTTTGCTCTCTTCAGATTTGTACTTTCTCGTATCCAAGAAGCGCATGATCTAGGTATCAGTGTCGCGTTTTTGTGTCAGGTGCAATGTCCTTTTCTACTTTTTAGAAATCCCGTCTGTCAGAGCGCATCTATAGGCGCATCTCAGAGCATGTCTAAAAGTGCATCTACAGGCACGTCTAAACGTGCATCTGGCTTGTCTCTGTTAGATGCTCTGTTAGATGCTCTATTAGACGCTCTGTTAGATGAGTTGTTAGATGCTCTGTTAGACGCGTCTATAGATGCGCAAATCAGATGGGTCTATAGACGCGCTCTGACAGTAAGCCTCTCTTTTCTTCCCCTTTCTTCTCAGCTCATCAGTAATAGATTTTTTTCCTTTTTTCCAGTTCAACATGTGGCCAGGAAGTGCTTCTAGCTCACCTGATCCCCGGGAATCTATTTGGAAGGACTTATATAACCTTTTAGGGCACCCTCCTAGTCCTGCGGAGTTATAAGGGTATATGTCGGGTACTCTAAACACTCCCTAGGAGTCGGCACTATAGACTCCAAGCCACCCCACACCGCCTGAGATCACCCCAGCAGAGTCAGCACAGCCGTCTTATGCCCTTTCTTATGCCCCTTTCCCCGTACTGTCTTATGCCCCTTCCCCCATGCCGTCTTATGTCCCTTCTGCCATCCCGTCTTATGCCCCTTCCCCCATGCCGTCAGGAGGTACTTCTGTCTCGAAGAGCCGTCGACGTACTCCTGTGCCGTCGAGACTCGGTTCTCTAGCTACGAGTGGTCAGCGTAGTCCCATGCAATCCCCAGTTACGAGTGGCCAGCGTACGAGCTCGACACGACAGGGTAGCAGGCGTAGTAGCAGGGAGAGCGGTGGGGGATGCATGGCACAGTGCTTTGGGCCATGTGGCAGTGGGGAGGATGATGATTGAGATGATTTAGACATGCCTCTGGGTGATGGTACGATTTATTATGACATCGCTCAGACAAGAGGCATCTTGATGGATGCGCGGGGGAAGGACAGCATGGCCTTCATGCACTCTGTAATTGCTAACAATTACAGAGATTGCTTTATCCACTACAAAGACCACCCAAAGAGGTTGGCTGATGAGACCCTCGCTACTGTTCGCTCTAGGTATCCTAACCCCCCCAATCGCCAGTTCACAGATAAATGGGGGAAGTCAAAGATTGTTACGATACTTAGCAATAAAAGATCTTCGCTTAAGAGGCAAGCACTAGTGGAGCTTGCCAGGCTTGAGGCAGGTCAACCACCAAGGGGCCCGCCCCACACTGCTCACAAGCGTGAGTGGAAGAAGGCAATGAAGTCAGCGAGGGAAGACCCCAGTCTGCAGCATGTGGAGGCACAGAGGATCCAGATGGAGAAATATGGAAGCGCGCATTTTGGAGCAGGGGGTGTTGAATCATGGGAGGCCCAATTTGTAAGTATCGATCTCAAATTATATTGCTTATGTAGTTTATTAGGAGGTTGGTTGTTTCTTTGTACTAATCCCTCCGCAAAGTGTGTCGCGGTCATGCAGCTTGAGATCGTGGGTAGATACCCTACTCCAGTGGAGACAGCTTACCACCGCCACCATCGCAGAGGAGATACATGGAGGCACTTCTATGATGACGGGTTGATTACTGAGGAGTAGTATACCCGAGCTACTGGAGCGGCCCCCTAGGTATTTGAAAGTAATTAAATAATGCCAAAATTATAAGTAAAGATTTGATTTTTCATACATTGATATATGTTGTCCCTTGTTTACAGGCCCGTGCACAAGACGATGAGGAAGAGGAGGAAGGAGGTGCAGAAGGGAGCACAGAAGGGAGCGTGGAAGGGAGCGAGGACCTAGAGAACATAGATTAGTCGTATAAGTAGTGCTAGCTACTAGCTCTTTTTTGTACTTAAAGCCACTGGCTTGGCTTTGTGCCTCTTGTATATACACTCCTCTTATTTTTTGTACTTGAAGCCACATGACATGGCTTAGCTTCGTGCTATATGTATATACAAGCACTTTTTGAGCTTTCAATTTTATTGCGTTTTGGAGTTGTAATGTTTTATTTGGAATTGTAATTAAAATGCGGTTGGCTGTAAGAATTGAATTACAGAATGTGGATATGGGATTCTTGTAACTATATAGCATACACAACATACACAGTATTTTGTAAAAAAAATAAAAAAAAATAAAGCCCGTCTATCAGTGCATTTAAAAACGTGTTTATATACGCATATGTCTGTTCAACTTGCGTCTATATGTGCGTCTATAAACGCGTTTATAAGCGCGTCTATTTATGCGTCTAACTGCGCGTCTATACGCACGTGTGTCTGATATGTAGACGTGCACTTAGATGCGGGTCTCCAGACGCAAAAATAGACGCGCCCGTAAGTTTTTTATTTAGTTCATGAAACGCGTCTATGCGCGCGTCTATGGGTGCTTTGTCTTGTTGTGTTTGACTTTACTTGTATGTCATAAAAAGCCCCCTTGCTATAATCTTTATATTAGTTGACATTTTTCCTGTGAATGATTATCTTTAAAGATTTAAATAGTAAAATGCTTAATAGTGCAAATTGGGACGAGTGACATGGATAACAACTATGTGTTGATATGGAAGCCTATAGTCCCACATCTAAAGGTTCTTGTTCTAACTTGTCCTTTGTGGATGGATGCGGGTGAGTTGGCATGCTTCTCATCTAGATTTGCAATCGAATACTTTTGAATATTGCAACGGAGCAGTGACTACTATTGGAGCGGGAGAAACTCTTTGACATATATCCTATAGCATTGATTATACATCTACATACGGCCTCTAGTTTGATGTTTTGATTAGTAACCCCGTTTTTGTATGAACTCATAACAGTTACGGGTATCTTTTTGACAAAACTGCACAGTCCCCGTGATGCAAGATTTTGGAATTAATACGAGTCCCTTGATTGCATAGCTCTATATCAGTCTTTATGATGGAGTTAGAAGAAGGATGGGTGTGAGTATTTGATTTGAGAAAATTATACTTTCATTTGAATGATAAAGAAAGGGCTCCCTAATATAATGAGATGAAGGACTCTAATTGTTTGAATGTTTTTGGATTATGATGAAGTGAGAATAAGTAGAGTTATAGGATGAGCACACACTAGTGTACCCATTTTGGGATAAGAAAAATCTCATGACTAATGGTTATTCTTGGCGTTGAATAATAGACCTCTTTGTGGCATAAAGATTTGATTGCCCTTGGGCATGTGGATCCATTGCCTGCCCCATCACTTGGATGCCAAGCCATGATGACAATGCTGAATAGAAAAGTCCATGAAAGGATTATAGCCTTGGATATGCAAGAAATAAAGGAACACCCTGAGACTAATAAGTTACTGGTAATGCAACTTTCCATCAATGATTGGTGTAGAATTCCGGTAATCGGAAAGGGAAACACATATAAAATTCTAGAGATTATTAATCAGTTGTTTGTGTTTGGACCAATTAATGGAGGGAGATAATGTTGCATTATTTGAGTTTGTTGAAAAGTCCCCTGAGACAATGAGGAACCTTTTCGTGTATAAAAATCTCCCGCCACCTAATGGGCCTTTGTCCCTTGAAAGTTTGGGTTTGAAGTGCTTTTCTCTACCAAAGGGATCTTCATCTAGTATTGCACACCATGGCTTTTGTGATATGGAAGGGGTTTTAGAATATATCCAAGAGACGATATTCTAAGATCAGATTATGTCTACAGTAGTTACACTAAAGAAGAGTTCTACACACACATATACCAATCCCTTCTTCCCCCCAAAGGTATTAGAAGCTGATCAACTGTTGGCTTATGATAATAAAGTTTGGGAAATGCATGACATGAATTTATTAGCACCTTTTGCATCGGATATGTGGTTATTTTTAGTTGATCTCGTGGAGACATCAAAGACAGTAAAAGTGGAAGCAAAAAGGCAAGCATAGTTAATATCAACATCACACACAATCATCCCCTATCCAATTTTTATCCGATGTCAGCATTTGCTATAGGTAGGTGCCCTTCCCCAGTGGGCATTTTTTGGAGATGTAAGAGCCGCATATCAAAGATAGAGAGGACTATTACGTCAACTATAATATCGTGCGACCACGGTATAATGCGGGAAGCCAGAGGGCTTGACAGTGCAACGGTGGACACACAAATTAATACATAGGCAAAATAGATCTAGCATTAAGAGGGATGACAAGAGGGGTTAAAAGGGTAAGGACCTTGGAAATGACACTTGGCATCATAGGGAGGCCACATGGCATGCACTGGGTTCAGGGGAGGTTTCAAGAGAGAGGCTCCAAAAAGAAAAGAGCACTCTGGAAAGTGTGGCTGGGTGGTCTAGCAAGAGAAGCCCTCTTGTTCAGGTTATGTATCATTGGTATCAAAGCTTCGTAGCTTTCGTGTGGGTTGGCCCGAGTAGCTTCGGTTGTGAGTCAAGAAGGTCTTGAGGAGATTGAGCGAAATCATGAAGGCGGCTATTGAAGTTGCGACTCGTTACATTGATAGATAGCATAGCAACCATGTGCACTTGATGGACTCTAGTCTCTAAGGAATCGTGCACACTTGAATCTACTACTAGAGGAAGGATCTGTGAATTGGTGTGACAACAAGTGCAATAGGACTAAATGATGGCACAAAAATTTTTGCTCCAAGGCCGCTTCGATGACTGTGTTGTCCTTCGTTCTCATTTTTAGTTCGACTTTCGTAAATGACCGCTCAGCTTCCTGTGATCTACTATAATTCGACAGGATGGCAGCTTTGCATGGATACGAGTTTCTCGTCACGTCTAGCAAGGAGAAGCCCTCTTGTTTAGGTTATGTATCATTGGTATCAGAGCTTTGTAGGTTTCGTGTGGGTTGGCCCGAGCAGCTTCAATTGTGAGTCAAGAAGGTCTTAAGGAGATTGAGCGAAATCATGAAGGTGGCTATTGAAGTAGAGACTCGTTACATTGATAGATAGCATAGCAACCATGCGCACTTGATGGACTCTAGTCTCTAAGGAATTGTGCACACTTGAATCTACTACTAGAGGAAGGATCTGTGAATTGGTGCGACAGCAAGCGCAGCAGGACTAAATGATGGCACAGAAATTTTTCCTCCAAGGTCGCTTCAATGACCGTGTTGTCCTTCATTCTCATTTTTAGTTCGACTTTCGTAAATTACCTCTCAGCATGATCTACTATAATTTGGTGGGATGGCAGCTTTGCATGGATACGAGTTTCTCGTCACGTCTGGCGTCATTTTTGCTACGGGATTGTGTGGGCATCATCTCTATTGCTAGCTTGCTACTACTCAGAGGACCAGTCAGAGGTGACCTTAAAAGGGGTAGATGAATAATGAAGCGGTGATATGGCGTGCAATCTTTGAAACAAACAGAGATCCGCGCTCGACGCGATGAAGAAATAAGATCACCGATTCACCGTTTCAAAGTTTCTCTAAAGCTCCCATAAAAGTACAGAGCCACGTCATTCAAAGGTTGCAAAAAAAAAAAGAACCTTTGGAAAAGCCACATCACCTCTCTCCTTAAGGCTCTTTCCTTCTCTCTTTCCAAAGGTTTTAGAATCATTTTTTCACTCCCTCTTTATTCCAAGCTTCTAAGATCCTCTTCACCCCTTTCTCCAATCTCTTTAACCTTCTCTTAATCAAAAGAAGAAAGCGGGATTTTGAAGTTCGAGATTGAGGGAGATGGAAGAAGCCTCAAAATGATTGTGAATTAAAAGAAAGTGAGAACTCGTGGATCGAAGAAAGCGTGAAGACGAATTCAAGACCATCGAACAAATACCTCAGGGGGGTCATGTTGACTCTGTGCCAACATGAACTTATGAAGAAAGAGAAGGTGATACAACTTTGTGACACAACTTTGTGTTACAACTTTGTGTTACAACTTCTAGACACAACTTTATGTTACGACTTTGTGTAACAACTTTGTGTCACAAAGTTGTATCACAAACTTGTTACACAAAGTTGTAACACAAAGTTGTGTCACAAAGTCGTAACACATTCTCTCTCTTCATGTCAAATGTTGGCTCTTTCCTACTGCTTTCGTAGGAAGAGCTGGGTATTCTATGTTGCAGGGTTCCGAGGCTTTTTGTCACCTACAGATATATTGGAATTGTCATTGTGGTATATGTGTAGCTTAGGACCTCTAGTCGTGTTCCGGTGAGAGATGTAGGCTTAAGTGTGGTGAGTAAACAAAATGCAAGCATGTGTAAAAGGCACGTAAACCATTGTTGTTGGGGTAATGAAGGCCTTCGCCTTCATTGGGGGTTGTAGGGTTTAGGAGGAGTTTAAGGGTTCAGAAGGAGGTTCCAGGGTTTAGAAAGAGTTCAAGGGTTCAGAAGGAGGATCCAGGGTTTAGAAAGAGTTCAGGGTTAGAAAGAGTTCCAGGGTTTAGAAGGAGGTTCCAAGGTTTAGAAGGAGTCCAGGGTTAGAAGGAGGGTCCAAGGTTCAGAGTAGAGTACATGGTGGAGAACTCGTCTCCCTCGTAGATCATGGAGTTTAAGGGTTTAGGAAATCATAGGAGTGGGAGAGGAAGAAGGTGTAAGAGCATGGGTGAAGGAAGAGAGAGAGGAGTAAGGAGGAGGAGGGAAGAGGAGGAGGGAGAGGGAGGAGAGAGGAGGAGGAGGAGGAGGGAGGAGGAGGAGGAGGAGGAGGAGGGAGGAGGAGGAGGAGGAGGGAGGAGGAGGAGGAGGAGGAGGAGGGAGGAGGGAGGAGGAGAGGGAGAGGTTGGGTTGCAGGGTTGGAGGAGAGGGGAGAAGGGTTGCAAGGTTAGGACATGCTTTTGGACGTGCAGTGCAAGGAAGCATGGACACTTGAGACAAATGCTTGGAATACCAATGTAGACTCAACACAATGCCCCAAGAGTGTGGGCTTCATTCCATTATGGGGTATTTATACAAGTTGGAGAGCTTCTCTCTTTGCATGTAACACAAAGTCGTATCACAAAGTTGTAACACAAAGTTGTATCACAAAGTTGTAACACAAAGTTGTAACACCTTCTCTCTCTACATGTAGAAGTTGTAACACAAAGTTGTTACACAAAGTTGTAACACAAAGTTGTGTCACAAAGTTGTATCACAAAGTTGTTACACAAAGTTGTAACACAAAGTTGTAACACATTCTCTCTCTTCATGTAGAAGTTGTAACACAAACTTGTAACACAAAGTTGTTACACAAAGTCGTAACATAAAGTTGTGTCTAGAAGTTGTAACACAAAGTTGTAACACAAAGTTGTATCACAAGGTTGTATCACAAAGTTGTATCACCTTCTCTTTCTTCATAAGTTCATGTTGGCACAGAGTCAACATACTCCCGGATCCATTTGATTACCCGTCCTCGGGTTATGGCTTATTTTGATTTCAGAGTTGGGATGCCATGTGTGTAATTCAGTGGCTATTTAGCTTGTGGTATGCGAGTCGTTCTTGCTGTAATTCTTTTGCATCACACAATTTGTAGTCAATAGTCAAGAAACTTATCTCTTCTTAAGGAGGGGTAGATGACTATGAATGTCAGAGGGGATCTCGTTGCTGAGGTTGCGGATGCTGCCATCAAATCTGTTAGAGTTAGCTCAAATGTCCACCTCTCATGTAACCCACCAATATTCTATGTACCCAATGTTGTAAGGCCCCCATATGAGGAGAAGCCATGATGGGTATCAGATATTGGGAGGGATTCCCAGTTTAGACACTGGAAGGGGTCTTAGAGTAGACCAGATGGTTATGAGACGGCTTAGGAGCCAAGAGTAGATACCCGTCTGCACAAAGGGGGGGTTCGGGGGGGCGATAGCCCCCCCGATAGCAGGGGGTCCGGGGGGCGCAGGCCCCCGGTGGGGGTCTAGGGGCAAAGCCCCCAGCGGCGCGATCCTTCATCTGCCCGCCGGCATGTTTTCTAAAGGGTCGGTGGTCTTCCAGGCCGACTGTCTATTAGGCCGACTGCCTATTACAGGGCCGACCGTCAACCACTTACACTATATAAGTGGCCACCCCCTATCATCAGATCACCAGTTCTTCATGCTCATAGTCCTCCGTCCAACATCTGTCTAGATCACCATCGAAGCTCTGTCTGTAGAGCACACGGGTGGACAGCCAACCATCAGTTGTATCAGCAGTTTGGTATATCAGAATTTTTGTATTCTCTCCAGCTTTCCATCGTGTACTTGCGTTTTGTTGTTATCTTCCGCTGCGTACTATTTTCTTACATGGTATCAGAGCTCAGGCTATCTGAGTAACGACTTTATTGCAAGTTCAACGAGCTTTGTTAGCAAAGGCTACTAGGAGTGATGGCTGCACCAACCCCGTTGCGAATTCGTCCACCTGCCTTCAATGAAGGCAAGCTCGATGGGATGAATTATACTTTGTGGAAATTCAAGATCAGCGCGATCTTGGATTCATATGAGCTTCTGGATACTGTTCTGGGATTGGATCCAGAACCGGTTGGATCACCGAATCCAAACAACCCCAACGTCATAACGCCACCGAATGCAGATCTTCTTCGGGCATGGAAACGAAGGAACGCAGATGCACTCTGCGCTCTTGTTACCAGTTCAAGTGATTCTGTTTTGACTCTGATTCAGCATACAGACAAGGCAAGTGAGGCTTGGAACATACTGAAAGGTCAGTATGAAACGCGGAATCAGACCAGAATTCAAAATCTGGAGAATATGCTTGCTGCAGAGAGGTGCTCTGATGGAGAATCAGCTGAGACATTCTGTCTATAGGCACTGCTAGAATAGTGAAAATATGGGCCTGTCTATTTGCACGTCTAATAGCGCATCTACACTATGAATTAGATGCGGATTTAGATGCCTTTATAAATGCAAAACAGAGAATACAAAAAGTGAGATTTTGATGCAGGCTGATAAATGTACATCACTACTTTCCAAACATTGCCCATGATTCCCAAAGCACATAATTTTAATAAAAATATCAATGCTTTTTGGCAAACCCACATATATAAAAATTAAGTGAGGTGAGGAGAATGACAAAATATGTAAAATAGTTTTGTCAATATCAATGATGGGCTACGGTTCAATCTCATCCTCAATGAGATGAACCCTTGCCAAACTATCTACTTCAAAATCCAAACCAATGTTGAGATCTACAAATACATTCAGCCCACTACTACTTGTGCTACTCATGTGCTCCTCGAAATCAGTATCACCAATGGTAGGCTCATCCTCATGGGTAATGGCCTCAATATATGTATCTCCTATCTCATGATCAACCTCCTCTCTCGTATCACGGTCATCATCACCTCCATGACCATGATCATCCTCCATATGCTCCATATTAGTAAATGTATTATACCTCACTTTGGAACGTGGCGTAATAGGTATGACATGCCACCACCTATTATTATCCACCATTGGTTGATAGACAACCTAATTCAAACACAAATACAATCATGTTATTTTCCTTGCATCGAAGGTATCAAATATTTAAAAGTGAGTATTTTTATATGTGTGTACAATACCTGTTCACATTGTTGCAGTAGTACTAGTGTGTCCTTACTTTGCTAAAACTTTGTGGAGTTAATAGTTACAAAGCCACTTGCATGGCGTCTGATTGTGCATTAGGGCCTCTTTCCACCACGTCCTTAAACCACTTGACATCCAAAACATACACAAGGAAGCGTCAAAAGTCAAGCTTAATAATATCTTGGAGTATGCCACAATAATCATCCATGGCTCCATTGGCTCCCTCAAAGCTAGAAATGATGCCACAATCTTGTGTGTTTCTCTTATCATCAATCTGTTGTGTTCGAAAATGCTTGCCCTCACACCATATAGCATTGAACGTAGTACACTACACCAAGACAAAATCAATTAAATAAGCAATCTAAATTGTTGAAAGCTCCTAACTTATGCATAACATTCTATATACCGACCTTCCTCTTGCATCCCCTAGCATAATCCCATTCTTCCATTGTGATATGCATCCCCTCGTCTCTCTTTGGTCTCTCCATTTCATCAAGTAGCCAATCCACATGAATATCCTTTGGAAGTGCTCTTAGATGCTGAGGGTATGGCACATGAGATCTGTGGTGTGTATGAAAGAGGGCCCTTTCTCCTTGTCTTCTTGGCTTTGCATCCTCGTATCTTGTCACCCATCTTTTCATCACATCACTATTAAGCATGCAATAAAGGTTGATATTATTAAGCAACTCCGTGCCTATTACTTTCATTGATACCCTTCACATTTTGTATCCTGTAAAGTACCTCACAAGTTCGCCCATCTTTTAAATACAATCCTTCACGTCCCTCGATGCACTACAAGAAATGCTAGTAGGTAGTATGAACTGAACACATGAGGAATGGTTGATTAGTTGCTTCTAATTCACTCACAAATTTGGAAGGAAAAAGAAGTTATGCACATAAAATACTTACTTGGAGCATCTTGTGCCAATCATGAGATTTCAAGCCATATAATTGCTCTACACCTCTTTTCTTGCTCTTTGTGAAGGCCCCCTTCAAACATCTCATGCATCCACTAGGAGTACATATTGTAGTGATAGCTTGCTTCACCGCCACCATCTCTAGCTTTGATAACCTCCATGGTGCACGAGGTAAAAAGACACGCCCATTTGGCCTCTCTTGTGGCCAAGCTTCACGCATCCTCCCTGTGGTGCGTAGATCCTCCCTTATGCCTGCGGATTCTCGTGTCCCATTCAAATGTTCCCAAATGGTAGACGCCACGTTCTTGAAGATATGCATGGGATCAAGCAGGTGATTGATCTTGAGGTAATATGGTAGTTGATAAAAGATGGAGTACCTAAACAAAAGTTGGTGTTAGCATGCAATCTTTATTTCCATTCAATATAGCACACAATAGTTACAAACCCTTATTGGCTTATGCCAAGTGGTGGAGGAGTCATGGAACCGTCCCAAATTCTCATCCAATCTTCTACAGTGAGAGTGACTGTGGGGGGACTTCATTCCAAGGGGTGACATATCTAGGATGATCAGGTGGGAGAAATTGATGGTGATTCTCATAGATGACCTTATTCAATGTGTCTGCCCATGATGCAACTAGCGAAGGACCACAAAGACATGCATGGTAACCCGATGTAGTGACACCTAAACAATAGAGACAATTAAGAGTTCAAGGTGGGTTCAGGATGCCACATCAATTGCCTACTCATAATTAAAAGTTCAATGCTTACCTGAGCACTCGCCATAGCTTGGGAAGGCATGCATCATCCACATCAAGATTGCTTTGCAGTTGAAGTCTCGTGAGATGAGGGAGGCTTGCTCACATCATGCACCTCGATACCTCTCCAAAGTATCTCTAGCTCATCAATCAAAGGCTCCAAATAAACATAAGTATTTTTGAGTTTATGTTTCGCTGGAATTAGAAGGGATAACATAACATGTCCTTTCTTAATCACCATAGAGGGTGGAAGATTATAATTCACCAATATCACTGGCCATACACTGTAAGAGGTGCTTTTGAGACCAAATTGTTTCACACCGTCCATACCCAATCCAAGTCTCAAGTTCCTAGGTTCTTCCTTGAAGCTTGGCCATGTGTCTTCAATATGCTTCCATGCAGGAGTGTGTGCGGGAGATCTCCACTTGCCATTGGTTGATCGATGGGAGGAATGCCATGACATGAGCTCTACAATGGATTTGCGCTTGAACATATGTTGGATGTGAGGGATTATGGGAAAATGTCACAGAACCTTACGAGGCACATCCAAAGTTTTGAGATCTGCTCTATATCTTGCCTCTCCACAAGTAGGACACTCTCTTGCATCGTTATGTGGTCCATGAAATAGAATGCAATCGTTGACGTATGCATGGATGTGCTTGTAATCTAATCCTCCAAGAGAGGTCACATGTTGCCTTGCCATATCTCTTGAGGTTGGTAATTTATTCTCCCTTGGAAGCATTTTACACAATAGCTTGTACGTGAAGACCATAAATGAGAAAAAGCATTCGAGTAATTGACCCACCAGCATAATTCACCATGTTTGCAAAATAGACTTTAAAGCTTACTTGAGTAATGCATTCAAACTTGCATTGCTCCATCCATAGATGGTTTGCAAGTTTAGTAACTCAAGGGAGGCACGTAGAACAGAGAATGTGCACCCCTCAAATAGTGGAGTCGATGCTGCAGTAAAAAGATCATCTTGCTCCATGCGATCATCCCTACTTGAGGACTTATGGATATATGAATCCCGCACCATATCATCAAACACCTCCTCCTCCACAGCCTTATGAGATAATGGTGGAGGGCTACTATTACCATCACTCCATCCATCCGTAAAGGGTCCCTCCTGAAGATCCCACCTCATATCGTTGACGTTTCTCCTCCTCATGAATGAGCATAGGGAAACATATGCGGGTGTGGCACTGCATCCTGTATCATATTAAAAAAGGATCATATATCAAACACATGAACATCCATAGGTATCTCAATCAACCTTAACTCTTTAACACTTACCATCTTTACGGTCGCATCCCATTCTCCATACTTTGAGAGATGATTGAGTGTAATTCTGCATGCACGATACATGTTTCCTCGACATCGATCACACATACATTTGATATTTTTCTCCAACCACATTTTGCGATGGTGGATACAGAGGGATTCATCCTCACTAGAGATACTTGTTGAAGATGAAGACATCCTACAGATAAACAACCCAAAAAATGTGTTCTTGCATGAGTTGTGTCAAAACTCTGTGTAGCGTCTAAAAGCATGTCTAACATTGTGTCTGTACTATGGAACGCATCTATAGGCATGTCTAAAACATAGTGTAGCTGCACTGATAGATGGGCATTTAGATGTGCTTTTAGATATGTGTTTAGACGTGCTCTTAGAAGCGTAGACTACGAGCTGATTTTCAAACCTACTTTTAGTGTGCTTGCTTTCCTTCACATACTTTTAGTGTCACACAGCTTGCTTTCCTATTAACAGACATAGCTCCAGGCATCCACACTTATCTCCAAGTACCCACACTCATCTCCAGGCTTACACAGTCATCCCCAAGCATACAAGAGAATAGGGTGAACAAGGAAGAGAAGAAAGAGAAGGAGCTTTGAAGAAGGACAAGAAGCTTCCATACCTCTATCCAAGGTAAGTCCCTTGGCGGTTGGTCCCCTTCCCCTTCCCCTTCCTTTTCCTTCTCTTTCCCTTCCCCTTCCCCTTCCCCTTCTCTTTCCGTTAAGCATTCGTGAGGAAATAAGGGATTGCATGAATGATGGAAATAAGTGATTGCATGAGGGCGGGTCCAAGAAAGAGGAAAATTAGACTTAAGCATGAGGGCGGGATAAAGAAAGAGGGCATGCATGATGAAGCATTCTTTTTCAGTCTTTTTTCTCCTCTTTGTTCCTCTCTTTTCCCCTCTCCTTTCCTCTATTTTCACCTCTCTTTCCTCCTCTTTTTTCCTCTCTTTTTCTCTCTTATCTCCTCTCTTTCTCTCTCTTTTTCCTCCTCTCTTTTCGTCTCTTCTCCTCTCTTATCTCCTCTCTCTTTCTCTCTTTTTTCTCATCTCTTTTCCTCTCTTTCCTTCTCTTTTCTCCTCTATTTTCCTTTCTTTTCTCATCTCTTTGCTTCTCTCTTTTCCTCTCTTTTCTCCTCTCTTTCTCTCTCTTATCGCCTCTCTTTTGACTTCTCATTCAAATTCAATCCCAACCATGACTATTTCAAAGAACTGCGTAGGTTGAACCATTCATAGGGCCTGCTTCTTGAACACATCTTGCTGAGGAAGAGGCTACATGGGAGCAAACCCATTTGCTGATTTTTGTCAGGGAATGCTGGCATGGGCAAAACATTCACACTACTACTTTTGGTGCAAGCCCTACAGTGTCACTACACATGCATGTGCTCCTTTGACGTCGAGTTGCCAACAATTTTACCACTCACTTATATTGGAAAGGCTGCATACAACATAGGTGGCACAACCTTACACTCTGCCTTACACTTGCCTTTGCTCATGTCATCATACAAGAGCCTCTCTCGATAGAGAGGTTGCAAATGCTTTCCCACCTGTACGAAGACGTCCAACTTATTGTGTTTACAAGGTTTCTTTGCTAGGGCAAAGCACTTTCATTGCAGCTGACATGCATATGCATGAAATCAAGCATGATCACTTGCAACCATTTAGTGGTGTGGACATTCTTTTTTGCAGCAACCTGTGTCAAGCAAGTCTGACAAAAGACATCTGGATATTCTTTTTTTTTGGGCAAAAAAAGGACTTCTATTAAATATTAAAGAAAACCGTTAGAGCAAGCTCCATACAGGAATACGGGATACACCGACAAAAGACATCTGGATATTCTCATGCAAGCCCTCACCTTTATTTGCCCATCCCTCTATTTGGGAGGCAAATGTAATGTACTTTGAATTCAACATACCCATGTGGCAATGTGGTAATGAATTCAGTGAACAATTGAATTAGTTTTGCAAAAAAAACCACATGCTGAATGACATCAATGTGATCAACAATTTGTATTGCCATCAACCATCAAAGAAAGAAGACATGCCACATCTTTTTCACACAAACACTGCAAAAGATGCACACAATCTTGACATTTTCTAGAGACTACCAATTGAGCCGCATTGGATCATCACACACGATGTGAGGCACAAAACGTGCAGCAAAATAATTACAATCCCAACATACCCAAAATTGACTGCAGGCCTGCACAAAGAGTTGCACTCGAAACCTGGCATGATAATAGAAATTTTCTTGGGAAATCTCGACATACTTGATATCCTTGTAAATGGCACCGATGCTATCTTCAGGCATGCAACAATAGACGTAGTACCTCCAATCATATGGGTAGAATTCACAAATGCTAATATAGGAAGGAACACACACAAAACATGGAATTTCCTCTACACCCAAGGAATGCCATAGTCCTGGACCCCAATCTTGCAAATAACAAGAGAGTTTCAAATAGGAAAGAACCACCTCAATAGTGTTTGCAAAAAACAATTTCAAATACAACCAACACCACGTACAATACATCATGCACAGGGCCTTTCAATGGACTCTGTTGCATTCGATCCTATAAGAATAAAAGGACACGAGCTCATCTACACTGCACTTTTATGTGTACCTGACCCAACTAACTTATACATATTGAAACCTCTGGAGCAAAAAAACATTAAGATCGATGAGACAGTTGTGCAAGAACTCAGCTGTTTGTGTAAGGGCTGTGCATGGCACACCATCTAGCTGGATTTTGGCCCCAATGAACACAGCCAAGTCTCCTTACAATCTTTGAACATGAGATCATTCCATGCACATAGGGACAACATAATTGTCCCATGTAGTGTCCTTGTAGCAACTGTGCTATGTTTACAAGAGCTCCACACAAAAGACAAAAGGTTTCAGAGATGATTATGTGCATCATATTTCAGATTTGGAATCTCCTTCTAAGGCTTGGCATAAGTTGGATGTACTATGTGGTGCTAGTTCTCATAACTCTAGATTGACTTTAAAGATTAAGTTCTTTGAACTTAAGATGGATGGAGACTTTGTTGCAGCACATATCAACACTATGAGGAGTCTTATGGCACAATTGGCCTTAGTCAATTCTCTAGTTACTGAAAATGATGCAATGGTTGTGTTCTTGAAGATTGTAGAGGCCCTTGGCCCCTATGGGGAATGTTCCCACAAGAGACTCTCAAAACTCAGATAAGGAACATACGACACAAGGAAGAAGGAAGAATGTAAGTGAATGTAAATGTATATCTCAAAACTCAGATAAGGAATATACGACATAAGGAAGAAGTAAACATTGGGCTGTCATCGCTTTCTTGTGCAATAGCACATAGCACTCCGGGTGCTCTTGAAATTGTGAGGCTACCCAAAAGCCACCACTGTGACTCTTACTCTTCATCCGAACTTGAAATGCACTGCATAGGTGCACTAGTTACCCCAACTTTGCTCGATCCTGCATCATTGTGTTCATTCAAATCCGTTTGCAACTGTTTTGCAGGCTCAGCTCCACTCGAGCTTGCATTAGCAGACTCCTGTTGCCTCTTGCACAACCAGAGCTTCAACCGATGATCATGTCCATCAACAGACTGCAAAGGATGCGGCTTTGACCGATCCATCGGCTAATGCTCGGGCCACTGCTCAATAGGAAAAATCTCCTCAATCCACGCACCTTGTGGCAATTACTGTTGTTGTTGCAAGCATTCTTCTTGTGTAGCTGGTTGCTAGATTACCATAGGCTCATACGAGGGAGGATCAGGCAACCCAAGAAAAGAAGTGTGCCTTTATAAAATTTTTCCAAAAATTGATCTACTTCATTCCACCAAGGAGGGTGAGGTGGCAAAGACATACTAAAGGAATGGGCACACAGCTCTAACCAAAAACAAAGAGAATGCCTTTGTTGCTTCAAAATCTAAGCTCTTCTGCTTGAGTGAGCACAACTTCTACAATGTCCTGAGCCAACTCCTCATATTTTGTGTGCTAATCTTCCCCAATAGGTGCTAACTATGCAACCACTCCTTGACCCTTATCCATACTATCGCTCCCATCTGTGGAAGCAATGGACCCCATCGGCCTAGAAACCATCTATGCATGAGGACCAGTTTGCGTCCCTAACCCCGCACCAGCACTTGCATCACCATCAGTCTTGGGTTGGCGTTGATGCGAAACCACAACCCCACACATTTGCGGAACCATTGCGTCGCACCAGCGTGTGAACGTCTATCCCACTCTGCATGCACATCCCCTCAGAGAGCATCAAGGAGCAAACCCATCTACTCCATATTGACATTGACCATGCTAGGAAAAGTTTGCAAGTACTCAACCAACCCATCGGTAGTTCATTGGCGTAAGAATTCCTCCTGAATGCCCGAAACATACTTTGAATGCAACTATTGGGTAGCCTCTGAGTGTGCTTTAGCCACCTGAACTTGTGCTTCTAGGACCGCAACCCGCTCTTCCAATTGTTGCATCCGTGCATTCTGATTCCACAAGGCTTCATTATTGCTTCACAATTGAAGAACTTCAGACTCCGAGCCTGCAACTCTAGAGGGATCGGTCCTCGCAGAAAACTGTGTTGCAAGTTGAGCCAACAGCCATGCACAGGATTGAAGCTGAACATGCGTTGGTTGCAATCGTAAATGAAAATCAAGCCGAGGGTGTCGAAGAGACCACCCCAGGCTCAAAGACCACCATAAGAACCTCCTCTGCTATTGTCACCTGAACCGCCTCCATCACTACTGCCAGTGCAGTGGAGGTTGCTGTTGTGGTGGGCTGATGTGTGTTGAAGCTCCATCTTTGAGTAAGTGACCCACCAACCAATAGACTTCCTATGGAAACACCCATCTCCGTTGACACAGGGGCTATCGACACAGTCACCTGCTCTGTATTATAAGTGGGGGACACTGAGCTATGTTGAGGACACCCCACTGTGAAACAAGCTCTCCATCACTCCTGCTAATGGCATGAATGCATGGGAAGGCATAAGGGGAGCAATAGAAGGAACCACTCCTTGCATGATTCGAGGGCCTTGTCATCTCTGCTCCTTAGACTCTCAACTAGACAAGCCTTCAACCACATCCTGCAGAGGTCCTTTGGGCTCAAGCTCGGCTCAAGAGTGAGAATCAATGCCGTATTTCATTGAGGAGCAGCAGAATCAAGCTGCAAGGGAAATAGAACCTCCAAAATTTGGCCAATCTTTGAATTAGCAGCTTGCTTCTTTTCCACTTCCGTTGCCACCCTCTGTGCCTCTTCATGGATGCGCTCCTTGAAAACACGTGCCCAAGGCACTGGTTGTTGTTCTGCTACCACAATCATCCCTCGAGACCTGGGAGTGATCATGTAGGTCATTGCTTGCAAGAAAATAGACTCTAGTATCCAGCGATAAAGATCTCGAATTTGAACATCTTTACATGCATTGAGCTTGTACTCACCTCGAGCAAGATTGCCAAACTTGGCCATCATCACTTCCACTAATGCTCGCCCAAAAAGTCCATAGCCGATCCAAGTGCAAGCTATTGGCAAATTGCTAATGCTGCCGGGTGAATGTTCACCCTCTGCCAATCTATGTTGCTGAAACTTCAAATTTGCAGCCTTTGTATATGTGCATCGATGGACTAAGAATCAATGTAGACCAAAGGAATGAAAGGGTGGAACTGTGCGTGTGCCATAACCATAGCTATGCAAAGCAAGGGGAATCACAGAGAGATGAATGCACGCAGAGGCAAGAAGATGAAGAAAGCTAAGAGGACTGAGAGTGGGATGAGGAAGACTAAGCATGCAATAGGTACATGCAAAAAAATGACCAAAGATTGCAGCCCAGATTGCCAATTCCCCTCCTTGATGATAGGGTGTTGCATGGTGGCTGGGATAGGACCTCGCAGAAGACTGCTGTCATCATGTGTCTTACCATCCTGCCACATGTCCTCTTGTGATTGATCCACCACCTCCACATGCATCTTACCATCCTACCACATGTCCTCTTGTGATTGATCCGCCACCTTCACCTTGACCTAGGAAATTTGCACCTCATTAGATATCAAAAAGGGGCAGTGAAGACTCCCATCATGATGATATGGACGCAGCCAAAAACTGTTAACTAGATGTGGAAGAACGTGCCCTTGCAAGTCTGCAAGGTAAAACAATGTAGACTTACACTCATGAAATATCTAGAATGGTCCCGACCATCGTAGCTTCAGCTTCCCCGGCATCCGCCCTAGATGACTGTTGAATAGCATCACCAATTGCCCGCATTCAAATGACTTTTTTTTCCGAAGCCAAATTCACCCACTGCTTCCACCTTGCTTGAACCACCAAAGTCAGATAGTAGCTTTCCAGCTGTATATCATCCAACTGATCAAGGAGGACATCCAACCGAAAAACCATGGACTCCTGCTAAAGAAGCTTGTCCTCCACCACAATACACAAACTAGGCACTATATGCTCGATCGGTGTTATTGCTTCTATCCCAAATGCCAACTTGAACGGAGTCAACCTCATTGCCACCTTGAAGGATGTGCGGTAAGCCCATAATGCTGCAACTTTTCATCCCAATCCGTGCGGTGCTCATTCACTAACAGGGAAATAATCGGCTTGAATGTATGATTGGTCGATTCATCCAATCCATTAGCCTGTGGATAGTAGGGAGAAGACTTCTTGTGAAACACCATATAGAATGAATTCATCCGCTTAATGACTTTGTTGACAAAGTGGGTACCCCTGTCAACTGACCAACTCAATTGGGCAACCAAAGTGGGTGAACACATCTTGATAGAGGCACTTTGCAACAGAGTTTGCAGTGTTATCTTGCAAAGCCCAGGCCTCCACCCATTTGGTACAGTAATCGGTTGCTACTAGTGTATAACAATTCTGTGTGTGGGCAATAGCAACAACCGTTGGTCTGAATGGACCCATGAAGTCTAGACCCCATTTTTGAAATGGCTCCAGTGGTAAGATGGGCTTGAGAGGCATCCGATCGCGTTCTGTGGGTTGACCCAACCGTTGATAGAGATTGCAACTCTTTGCAAACCACCTAGCATCCTTCTGCATGGTTGGCCACCATAGGTCTTCTTGTAGAATTTTTGTTGCTTATTCTCCCCACCAAATGACCACTCGAAACCCCTTGATGGGCCTCCATCAGCACTGCCTCCTACTCATGAGGCTGGACACACTGCATCAAGGCCTCCGTCAAATGCCATCGATACAGTTGGCCCAACACTGCTTCAAAAGATTGGCTTCGCAATGCCAATTGCTTCCTTTGGTCTTGATTCAGGTACTTGGGCATTACTCCAATAGTTAGGAATGAGAGCATCTCATCATACCATGACCACGGTCCTTTTGGAACCACTTGGGCTCCACCTCGATTGGATCCACCCGAAAGATAGCCGCTAGCTCTGCATCAGGGAACTCATCTTCCACTCTTGTTGTTGGCAGCTCCCAAGACTCCAATTGAGATAAGTAGTCTGCTACCGCATGCTGTGAGCCAAGCCAATGAACGACATCCAAGTCATATTCCTACAGCAGCAACACCCATTGCCAATTGACCCGTAAGATTTCGTTGTTTAACATAGTACAACAATGCAGAATGGTCAACATGAAACACGAAAGGTTGGCCCAACAGGTAATGCCAAAATTATTTGACTGAATAAATCATTTCTAGTCCTTCTCTTTCCATGATGGAATAATTCTTTTCAGCAATTGAAAGTCATCGGCTTGCATAGTAGACTGGGCGATACCATTTGTCTGCATCTTCTTGCATCAAGACACTGCCAATAGCCCTATCCAAAGCATCAACAAACACATGAAAATTCTTCTCCCAATCGGGAGACATCAACACTTTTGCTCATGAGAGTTGGATTTTGAGTTGTCGGTATGCTTTATTGCACTCCTCGGTCCATAAAAATGCCTTTGGTTCCACATGAGCGAGTGCATTCAAGGGAATCGCCATATGATCCAGGAACTGCAAATGTTTGCCATGCCATCGGATCTTACCCCAGGAACCGCAAGCACTCTTTAGGCATTGTTGGTGCAGGCGCTTTCATGATCACGGCCACCTTGTCTAGACCCGCCGCAATTCCCTCCATCAAGATGACGTGAACCAGGAGTCGCCTGCTACATACCGCGAATGCGCATTTCATGGGGTTCAAACTAAAAGACACCTCCCTGCATCATTGGAAACACTTTCGCAATTGCTCGAGGTGCTCGGTGAAGGTTCCAAACACGCTGAGGTCATCCAGGAAGATCGGCATGAACTCCGTCAAGTATGAGCCAAAAATTTCTTGCATTGCTCTCTGAAAAGTGGAGGGAGCATTCCGCAACCCAAACCACATGACTGTACACACATAGACTCCCAAGATGTGATGAATGCTGTCTTTGGATGGTCTTCCGGATCCATCCTGATTTGATTGTATCTGATATACCCATCCAAAAATGAGTACACCTCATGACCCACCACTTCATCCAGCATGGCGGCTCTGGTAGATTTTTTGGATTAGGCCGATGGAGATGTCACAATCCGATAGCGGTTGATTTAAGTACGACTTGTGATTTGCGGTAATGATGGGGATTCTTGATTGTTCCAGATTCCACGTGTTTGTTCCTCTTTGGGATTTGGCGACTAGCTACCCATGGCAGTTTGGTTACATGGGACTTGGGCGACTAGCTACTCGTGGGTGGTAGTTTGGTTACATGGAATTTGGTTTGTCTCATGTGCCTTGTTTGGTTGGCCCCTCCTTGGTGGTTTGGCTTGGGGTTAGTTTAGCTCAGGGTTTGTCCACAAGGGGGTGTTGGAGGTGGTGGCCTTCACCTGTCACCTTCACCTGTCACTTGGTGGAGCACAGTTTATTGAGGTACGCACATGCTGTCGACATGTGGCCTTTGGGGGATACAAATGTGCCCTTGGGGGCCTCGGATATATTGTCCCATTTGAATCTCTCTCTTTCATCCCTTCCTAGATTTTTTGGGAAGGAGAGAGAGGCCCTTTGCATGGCTAGGGGGAGGGGCTTGGAACCCCCTGTACCCGATGCACACATGGCACCTTCTGTGCCAACATGCCCTCCCCTAACCCTTGGATACAATGCAGTTGCCATTGCCTCACTCTCCTCAACAGTCCCACTGGTACACTCATCAGATCTTTGCCGCCCTCCTATGCTCCTATGCTATTTATGGTCCTTAGCTCTAATTCTAGTACATCTCTTTTTCTCCTCTTCTTTTCAACATTTGCTACTATTTGGAAATGCAAGTTCTCCTTCTCGCTCTGTAGCTACATGGTGACTCCAAATCTAAAGGAGCGTGCAAATATCTTGATCCCTTTGAGGATTGTCTTTATTATCTCCTTCTTGCAACCTACCTTGAACATGGTAGATATCTCAAGGTCCATCATGTCATCACTTGTTCTTCTCTTACAAAAAGCTAATGCCAAGGGACAAGAGCTTCTTCCAACATGTGGGATAGGTTTTTGGTAATGTGGGTTGCTGATGCAACATGTAGGTTAATCTGCCAATTTTGTTCACCAACGTGTTGCGTCCTTTGCTAGACTACTAATATGAAGAAATAGTGTGGCATCATTCATATTTATCGTGAAAAGAGCATACATTCTAGAAGGAAATCTTACCAACAATTTTGGAAGTATAATTGGAAGACTGTGATGCAAAGTGGATGCCCTTCAGGAAATTCTGAACCTAGGCCAGAACCTAGGCCTCTTTGTCAAAATAGGGAAGCAAAAAAGGAAAACCTAGTTTGGTTATTGCAAAGCCATACATTCCATGGAGTCCAAAATGTATGGAAAGAACACCCTACCCATGAAATCAACTTGCACTTTGCCATTTTAGAAGCTTACTGTGTCACAACCATCATGCGATTGTTGTTCATTCCAACATCTTCAGTGGAGTCACTAAAAACGTTGAGCACCTAACACCATAGGAAGAGATGCATCTCCTCATTGTAGAGATGCATCTCTCCTCATTGAAGACCGAAAATACTCTCCAAAAATAGGAGAGAGATAAAAAGGGTGTGTTGTTCTAGCATACTTCCATTGTTCAATGAATGATCATATAGGGCCCTACTACCTCCTAATCTATAGCCTTAAGGCGAAAAGTGGGCTGAGATGAGGATGGAGGCCTAGAACTCGAAAAAAAATTCCTCTTCAAATATTAGCCAATCTTTGCCTGAGATGTTAATTGTAAATCAAGTTTTGGGAGACAACATTACGTTAAGAATGAGCTGCTCTCATCTTTCAAAATTTGGAATGGAGGCCCAAAAACTATAATGGATCCACAAATGGGCAAGGTTTGATTTCCCAAAAAAATTATGTAAAAGTGACTCAGTTTCTCATTGATTATGTTCTTTAGTAACATTCATGTTGTTCCCAAAATCCAAAGCAGTCAATTGAGGTTCTTTAGGATGGATTTGCTCTACCACATGTTAGCTGATTGTGCATCCACATTTAACACCCCCATGGCTTATCTTAGTGGTAATAAGATTGCACGCTAGAAAAATCACACAAAGGACCACAAAATATTGCTGGGCCTAAGGGGGGCCTAAGAGAGTTTCTACTCCTTGTGTCATTTGATTTCATTCAACATTACCCCTCCTTGCTTCCCCTATTGTGTCACCTCTTGAGGCTATGTCAAGGGAGGAGAAGGATCTCTCTCTCTCTCTCTCTCTCTCTCTCTCTATATATATATATATATATATATATATGAGAGTGTGTGTGTGCATGTGCACGTGTGCGTGCGTGTGTGCTCTCAGTACTAGCTCTATGCAGGAGCAAATCTATCTGAGTCCTTCCCTACAAAGCTTCAACTCTAAAAAAACAAGCCCTTCATCAATTTGAATATAAAGGTATTGTGAAGTGGAAAGAGCAATAGCGATTGTAGGGAGAGGGGCATAGCTAGGATGCCCGATGCTCCTAAAAAAGTGAGTTCAAAGTTGTTGAAGAGATGAATGAAGGGGGGAAGGGATGGGGGGTGATTCAAGGAAAGAATAGTCGCCTCTACCACAAATACCTAGATCAAGGCATGATCTAGGTAAGTTAAAGAGGGCTTCATCCTTTCGTGGAGCATGAAGACTTAGATCCTCTTGACTTTAAAGGACGCTGCTATCAATCTTTCAATTGCCAATGCTAAAGACTCAATACATGTCAAGCTATAGTGCTATTGTATTATTTGAAATGTCCTTGCTTTTAGTAGTTCGAAACATTAAGACTTCGTGTGCTTAATAAGGTGTGGTTCTAGATCAAGGTTTTTGGTACTTTCATAGAGGGCTCTTGAATCGTGTGTTTCTTTCTCCATATTGTTAGTTTGCTTAGAGCTGGTTTCTTTTGATGACTTTACTTTGTAAGGTGCAAGTAGCACTCAAAGAGTAGATGCCATGGTTCTATCTCCTGATAACCTCTCCCACCTAGAGGTCTACATTAGCATGGGTTTGCCTTTGACACATCAATTAATGGGCTAGCGACATTCTTCTAACATGGGGTAGGTGGATTGCATAGACGTTCATTTGGTATAATAGGCTGCTAAATCTCTAGAAACTATTGATGCAATTGCACAACTACTCTCTCCCTCTCTCTCTCTCTCTCACACACACACACACACACACACACACACACACACACCCCCCCTTCCCCTTGGGGACCTTTGTTTTCTGGGATTATGTCTCGACTTAATATCCAATGTAAAGCTTGGGTAATGTCAGATATCAATGGAAAACCCCCTAAAATTTTACTCCGATGGTTTGGTGAGTCTTTCTGATTTGTAAGACCGGATTTACTATGTTTCTAACCCCCTTGGGATGTACCATGTCATTTGTAATATGGTTGAATGGACATGTGAATTTATACACCTATTATGGCTTGAAATGGTACAAGATGGCCCATATATTTTTTAATGGAACTCGCTTGGTGCTTGGAACATAGACCTCCATGACCATCCCTTGAGAGAAAAGATTTTAGTTATTGGGGGATCTTTGGGGAGTTAATGGAGCACTTGCACATTCAACCGTGTCCTAGAAAGATAGAGATTGTGCTGTGCTCACAGCTTAAAGAAATCTGGAATAGCCACTCCCTCAATGCCCTCGGGAAGCCCCCTTTGCAAGAAACTGAACGTTGAGTATGACACTAGGGGGAAAGAGGAGCACTGAGACGTTGGCGCGAAGGTAGGCAAGAGATAAACTCTGCCTTAGGAGAGTTTTTGCTCTCACAAAGCCCAAGTCTTCATAGGATAGGTTCAAGGAGAGGTCGCATACGGCTCTTGGCGCAGAGAAACAACAGCAATTTTGCTCAAGGGATCTGGTCGCACTTCTTGAAGGCTGGAACAGCATATACACTCACTCTAGGAAAGCCACTTCATTGGACGATGGATTCATTCAGGTGTGTTGGTTCTCTCCGTCTACCTGCTGGTTTACCAGGAAATCTACTGCCAAAAAGTACCGATTGGAATTGTTCCTGCGTGAGATAGTCCGAGCTATGATTGCAGCTCTCGAGGGTAAGTTTTGAAGACATACTGGGAACTTCTCCGCTTTAGCTGGTGATGGAACAAGGATTAGCATTTGCAGGTTTTCTAAGCACACGGAAGACGATTGTCTCTCCCTACCTAGGCTTGTTACGTGGGCTGCATCTCCCCTATTCTTGGTATAAGCATATCCTGGCGTTAAGGAGAGTTAGTTACGCTATTTCCCTAGATGAAATTGTTCCTGCGATCTCACTGGGCAGGTCCAATTAGGTCTATGCTCTTTTGCCGAGCCTCTTACATCCTAGCTCATGGATTGCCTTACGTACTATGCAACTGAAAAGGGAAAGTCTCTTGTCCAAGCTTTGTGTATGGGTCATCAACTGATATGGGAACGAATGAATGGTTGACTTCTCATAGAGACGCCTTTGCTTAGACCCTTTTCCTTTCTTCTTGTTTGTCGCCTCCTCATAGACTATGAAAACTGGATTTTTGTGCAAGGAGGACGTCGTGGATCATCAACGTTTCAATTTTTGCTGCAAAAGTTTAATAGAGAGTCGGAAAAAACTGTTTATGGTTTGCTATTTGCAAAGGTTCATACTGCTTACTCTGCTTAGGCATATGTTGCTCGTTGAAATCGGATTTGGCAGCTTGATATGATTAGCACATAGAGGGCCTTCGAAAGTACTTTCCGGGGATGAAGGAGGGGGAGGCGTTTCCTGCATTGGTGCCTTTGGCTAGTCCGCTCTTAGCATATATTGATATGTTAGCTATGTACATGTTTAGATTTGCATCTCATTTATCCACAAGCTTGGATTGTTTACTTGAGCATTGGGAACGCCTCAATGGTTGCATGCTTTCATAGTCATATACCATATGAGATGGCAACAACCACCTCAAGCTATTGGCATTGCTCAAGGCCCAAGAGAGCCTTCACTTCACTTGGTTTGATGAGTGGCCTTGGTTGCTGCTGTCATCTTTACTTCCCTTAGATGTTGGCAGATACGTGAACATAAGTATAGTGTAGTTCATCTCTTGCTTTGTGTGATGGATCAGATCTGACAAGATATGGTTTAAGCTTTTTTGTACAAAGTCACTCGCTGCCTCATACTGTCTGCACTTCAAATTCAGGGTGTTGATCAAGTGTACCGGCTGCATATGGGCCAAGGGTTGGCTACCGACGACAGCTTAGTTTTGGTTGGCTCATACACACCCCTCGGAATGCCTTTGCTTGAGATCTTATGCGATCTTCTTGGTTGTCTCCTCCCCACATAGTGTGATTTAGCTATATATGAGATATGTTGCTAAAGGATTTTCTCAGAGATTATATGTGACTAACATGGTTTCGATCTCATGAAATGAAGGGGGTAGAAAGGCCTTCAAAAATGCCGTTTATGATTGGCTACCTCCGGATTGGTGTCACTACGTTCTGAAATCACTTATGTACTGCTGGTATCTATGAAATGTGGCCCTTTTTCTAACATGCTAGCTTGATTTCAAGTACTAAGAGAATGAGTGTCAAGTTTAGGCTTGATTGTAGGTGCGAAGGGGCTGCTTGTCAAGTTCAGGATATTGAAATTTGAATGGGCTTTACTTGAAATATGACATGCCCTTCTCATGGTGATTCAGTATTTAGGGCTCTGATTGATTGACCATTTGCTCTTGTGTATATGTTTATTTAGTTCTGAACTTTCTCTATAAAAAATGATTGTGGTTGGAGATTTATGGGCGTCTAGAACGTAGAGATTTCCCTACTGTGGGGTTAGAAAAAAGAGAGCGCCTCTTCCTGCATTGGTACCTTTGGCTTCTCCATACTTGGGGTTGTTCGCTTACAATATGTTTTTGGATTTTTGTCATTTGCCCATGAAGCTTGGCTCAATTACTTGGACAAATGTGGGTTATAGTGACTGGCTCAGGTCTGGATCCTTGTTGGGAAGCTTGAAGGAAGGTGGAACTAGATTGCAGTGTTTACTGCATATATGTGGGGATGTATTGATGCTTTTTGGCGTAAAGGCCAGCACCCTATTTTACCTACATGGCTCAAATCCCCAGAAAATAATGGCCTTCGGGTTGAAGGGAGCTGATGGGCAGGCTGTCAAGCTGTGATCTAGCTATAGCTTGGTCTAATTTTACTATTTTTCTGAGGAAAGAAGCCTTGCTTGGAGGGGGTATATGAATTAAAAACTTTTGGATGTAGGAAGGTTTCTCCCCTTGATTTTATTTCCTTAAATGATTTGTTTGATCATGTTCTAGGACTTTGGCATATTTGTATGGATATTTGTTCCATGCAATTGAAGTTATCTAGCGTTGTGGTCCTTGGTTGGACAAAGAGAGATGTCTTGGTTTTCTTTCTATTTACAGGTGGACTATGCTTTAGTGAGTAGCTTTGGAGAACCCTCAATGATTCATGACTCAAGTTTGAGGACGTAGTAGGAATTTGAGCTTGTGCTGAGATTCTCCATTTTGAAACATTCATTAGCTTTAATTTATTATGAAGATACGTGTTTTCAAGTTTCTCCCTTGAAAGGCAGTTTCTTAATTCTGAATTATTAGTATAACAAGGGATCTATGTGTTGCTCTCAGTGTATAAATTCTCTCTCATAAGTACTCTAGTAAGGCAACAAGGTAAGATCCTGGTAAGTTAAGGACCTGGTAAGTTTGGCAACAAGGTAAGGCCCTAGCATTTACTAGAAGAAAAGGAAACTTTACTCTTGGTTATTTTTGGGAAGATCCTGTGAGCATGCTCCTTTAAGTTAAGACGAGTAACCTGATCCATCTACGCCGGGCTAGTGACCCGCTCCGTCGGGTCTCAAGATGCTAAAATGTTTGAAACCAGCAACATATTCTAACCCAAAAAAATGTCTATGACATAGTACTTCAAAATATTACATCCGAAAGTAAAACCAGAGAACTCATTGATATGTCCAAATACACATCCCCATACAATGTCATAACTAAACATACAAAATCTACAATAGACACACAAACATCCCTAAAGGGAAAAGTCTGCGACCATGTACTATAGGGAAAAGCTTGCGTCAACCATGTACTCCATATCCACCATGTCCAAAAAAATAATTCTGTATGACAGAGTAGTTTAAAATATCACATCCAAAAGTGTAGACAGATGTCTTAACATGCAATAGCTACATCAAAGATATATCCAAATACACAGCCGCAAATAAAGTCATAACTGAACATACAAAATCTACAATAGATACACAAACATCCCTAAGGGAAAAGTCTACGGCCATGTACTGCACGGAAAAGCTTGCGACGGCCATTCACTCCACGTCCACCATGTCCACCGCGTCCACCACGGGTACGAACATACAAACGAAGTACTAGCATCACATAGGAAGATAATTGAGGAACTATAATTATTGAGCCATAAAACTTTTATACATGTATGTTGGTAAAACCCAACTCATTCTTTAGAGTACTTACTCAGACGCAAAGGGTTGTCAACAATGCTCACATAGGTGTACGTGTAGTTCCCATTTTGCCCTCGATAGAAAAAATCGTGTCTCCTTATGTCGAATGGGAGTTTAAGGTTGGTCGGAATGAATGTTATCCTTCGAATAAACGTTCTATCACCAGCATTGGTACTAGTAATGATTTCAGCTTCTAACACTTTCATGTGAAACTCTTTCCAAATACATATTCGCAAACAAAGTCATAACTGAACATACAAAATCTACAATAGACACACAAACATCCCTAAAGGGAAAAGTCTGCGGCCATGTACTATAGGGAAAAAGCCTGCACCGACCATGTACTCCACATCTGCTATGTCAAAAAAAAAATTTCTCTATGACAGAGTACTTCAAAAATATCACATCCAAAAATGCAATCACATGTCTGAACATGCAATAGCTACATCAAACAACTGATTGATATATATCCAAATACACAGCCGCAAATAAAGTCATAATTGAATATACAAAATCTACAACAAACACACAAACATCCCTAAGGGAAAAGTCTGCGGCCATGTACTGTAGGGAAAAGCCTGCGACATTCGCCACATCCACCATGGCTATGAAAATACAACGGGGTACTAACAATTGTATCTGGACCAGCATCACATAGAAAGATAATTTGGGAACTATAATTATTGAGCCGGCAATCTAGAACAGTGTAATATCCCAAATGGACTCGTCCATCCAAACGATTATGGGCGTGGAGTTTCATTAGAAACCTTGAATCACGAACAATCCTAAAAGATAAACAATATCATGTTTTCCCACTCACATATAATCGAAAAAAAACCTTTTGTTTTAACAAAAAAATAAAGCAACAAACAATGTACATGATTCTTACCCAAGGTAGCTCTCGAGCTCAAGCAAATCCAACAACAGTTGCATGCTCTCCAGAGATCCCCAGCCCGCAGGATCTGCAATTTTCTAAAAGTGAGTGACTATACCATTAAACATGTCAACATAAAACATGGTTGTCAAGCAACTATGTACCGTGCACCTGCGCTCCTGTCGTCTCCTCATATCGAATGGAAGTTTAAGGTTGGTCGGAATGAATGTTATCCTTCGAATAAACATTGTATCACCAGCATTGGTACCAATAATGATTTCAGCTTCTAACACTTTCGTGTGAAACTCTTTCGAGTAACCTGACCCATCTACGACGGGCTAGCGACCCGCTCTGCTGGGTCTTAAGATGCTAAAATGTCTGAATCCAGCAACATATTCTAACAAAAAAAATATCTATGACATAGTACT
Source organism: Dipteris shenzhenensis (assembly GCF_047967505.1). Lineage (NCBI taxonomy): Eukaryota > Viridiplantae > Streptophyta > Polypodiopsida > Gleicheniales > Dipteridaceae > Dipteris > Dipteris shenzhenensis. Next base: position 4,577,380 of record NC_141624.1, on the reverse strand, counting down.
TCAAAATATTACATCCAAAAGTGAAACCAGAGAACTCATTGATATGTCCAAATATACATCTGCATATAAAAATCATAACTGAACATACAAAATCTACAGTAGACACACAAATATTCCTAAAGGGAAAAGTCTGCGGCCATGCACTATAGGGAAAAGCCTGTGCCGGCCATGTACTCCACATCTGCCACGTCCAAAATAAACTTCTCTATGACATAGTACTTCAAAAAATATCACATCCAAAAGTGCAGTCACATGTCTGAACATGCAATAGCTACATCAAAGAACTGATTGATATATCCAAATACACAACCGCAAAATAAAGTCATAACTGAACATACAAAATCTACAATACACACACAAACATCCCTAAGGGAAAAGTTTGCGGCCATGTACTGCAGGGAAAAGCCTGCGACGGCCACTCATTGTACGTCCACCACGTCCGTCGCGTCCACCGCGGCTACGAACATACAACGGAGTACCAACAATCGTATCTGGACCAGCATCACATGGAAAGATAATTTAGGAACTATAATTATTGAGCCATAAAAGTTATATATATATATGTTGGTAAAACCCAACTCATTCTTTAGAGTACTTACTCAGACGCAAAGGGTTGTCAACAATGCTGAGAAAGGTATACGTGTAGTCCCCATTTTGCCCTCGATAGAAAATTCGTGTCCGCACACATTCATAGTATCCCAGCCAGCGAACAGTGATGGTCTGTGGTCCATCACCCCTATGAAGCCGGCAAGCCAGGACAGCGTAATATCCCAAATGGACTCGTCCATCCAAAGGATTGTGGATGTGGAGATTCATTAGAAACCTTGAATCAGGAATACTCCTAAAAGACAAACAATAGCATGTTTTCCCACTCAAATATAATCCAAAAAAGCTTTTGTTTTAACAAAAATAAAGCATTAAACAATGTACACAGTTCTTACCCAAGGTAGCTCTCCAGCTCAAGCAAATCCAACAACAGTTGCGCTCTCTCCAGAGATCCCCAACCCGCAGGATCTACAATTTTCTAAAAAGTGAGTGACTATACTATCAAATGTGTCAACATAAAACATGGTTGTCAAGCAACTATGTACCTTGCACCTGTGCTCTTGTTTCGGTGACAAACGTGAATTGCCTAGACATCCTATCACATTGCAAAAAAAGAATGAACGTGTCAATCTACATATACTGAAAAAAACAATAGGCTTTGAAGAGAAAATAGCCTCTAGTGTATTACAAACCCATAACTCAAATGAAAAATGAAATCCAAACATTATCAAGGACAAAGTCATGAAATATTATGTCTCACTCTATCTTTGTATAAATAGCCAACATTCCCAAAGACCTATGATAGTTGGAATATTGAAAGAACTTAAAAAAAGCTATACAAATATTACTGAAATGAAGATTTTCCACCCAAGAAAGTCTGAGGAGGGCTTGAAAGAGCAATGTCATACTCCTAGGCTCTTGCTGTTGCCAATTGCAAAACTTCCTTGTACACAACATTTGTGGTAGAAGTATTATCCATCTCCTCACCCCTGGCATCAGACGCACCCTGTGAAATGAAAACCTTAACAACGTTTGATGCTCGGATACGTGAAAATGCCACATATAATTGGCCATGACTAAATACCGGTGTCGCCAAGTACAACCCTAAAACTGACAATGTTTGACCCTGTGACTTATTGATTGTCATGCCAAATGCCAATCGGATAGGAAATTGCCGTCTCCTCATGTCGAATGGAAGTTTAAGGTTGGTCAGAATGAATGTTATCCTTGGAATAAACGTTCTATCACCAACATTGTTACCAGTAATGATTTCAGCTTCTAACACTTTTGTGTGAAACTGTTTGCATATCAACCGTGTCCCATTGCACAAACCCTGGCGAGGATTCAAATTACGCAACAAAATTATAGGAGCATTCCTTTTCAAAACCAACCGATGCGGGGGATATCCACCACCAAGATCAAGACTGTTCAAATACTCGACTGCAAATAAAGGAATCTCCCCCTAAGTTGTCCACTGAGTCTGCACTTAGGTACTCCCTTTCCTCATCGGGCATTGCATTCAATGCCATAGCATTAATTGCATCAACCGCGGTGTTTCGAGGTGCAAGAATAGCGCGCTCTCGAAAGTATGTTGCACAGTCCAAAAAAACAGTTGCAAGCCCTCGATACACCCATCCAATGAGGCCTTCCATGGACTTTGTCTCTAAAAGCATATGCGATGGAATCACAACAGTATCTTCTTTTGTACATCTATTTATCCCATTGCCAATGTCCAGAACCCATTGCATGAACTCTTGCTCAGCACAATTATCACCATTCTGAAGGACCCGCATATTTTGCGTCAACTTCAATATTGTAGTGTGACCCCAAATCCTTGAGTGGCATAAGGTAGCATTGATAATGTCCTCTCGTCCTGCCTTTGGAAGAACTGGCAAGACTTGCCTAAAATCCCCCCCCAACAATACCACCTTCCCACCAAAAAGTTGCTCATTGGACATGATATCTCGTAAAGTTCTGTCTAGTGCCTCGAAAGCAAACCGGTGAGTCATGGGTGCCTCATCCCATATTATTAGCCTAGCCATCTTCAAAACATCTGCGAGTTGACTATTAACCTTAATATTGCAACTGCTAGTACCATCCAGCTCCAACGGTATCTTGAATCGTGAGTGTGCCGTGCGTCCATTGGCTAGTAGCAATGTAGCAATCCTAGAAGATGCACATGCCAAAGCGATGAGCCCCTCCCCACGCAATCGAGAGAGCAAGCAATTGTAGAGAAAGGTCTTTCCAGACCCTCCTATACCATCGAGAAAAAAGACCTCACCACCATCTCCATAGACGCTTGCCAAAATCCGATCGAATGCAGCACGTTGACAGTGATTCAAGGACATTTCCATTTGCTGGGCAGTCTGTGCTTCTTTCACACAATCAAACATTCTTTCTTCTTGCAATAAGCCATTTCCAGCTTCTAACAAAGATGTTCTATCTACAACAGGCATTCCGTCAAACTCAGCCAACCTTCGCCCATGTTGTTGAAGAATGTGCTCCAAGTGCAATACAGCCTTCTTTATTGCTAGTTCACGATGACCAATTAAATTCCCCATACTTGATTCCAATATATTAAAAAAATCATCCGAAAGCTCAAGGGAAAATTTTTCCCATAAAAGTCGAGGAGACGTTGGCTCACAAAAAACCAATATTGTCACAAATAGGTGTCTCAGTTGTGCACTATTTTGATAAAACACAGCCTCTTGCATACACACAAACCATTCATCATCACTCTCCAACAATCCCCGTGCTATGCATGCTGCCTTGAAAGTAGGGTACACTTGGCTGTCAAAAGTACGTAGGTCATCAAAGGACTTGCATCCCGTGCACACATTAAGAAGCATACGCATGAAGTAGAGCTCACCAGTTGAGGGAGAAATATTGTACATCCGACCTATGGTATTCCCCTTTTGTCTTCTAGTCCACCGCTTATTGGTTTTGTTCCAAACCAACTTGTCTGGCAAGTCACCATACAGCAAGTTGCTTGCGTCAGATTGCAACTGATTATAAGTGAACCATTCTGTGAGGGTGGTCTTTTGATTTTGTTCCCTGCCTACAACATTTTGCAAATCATCATCATCTCTAAAGATGACATTATTGCGCATTGGAAGATGAACCTGCAATCTTTGCACATCGGCTTTTTCATCGTGCGTGGCATACTCATAAATCCGCCAACATGCTTCTGATGCTGACACGTAATGTGCATCTAAGTAACTACTAATCTCATCAATGCCAACATCAACTATGTTGTGCAAATGCCCTTGCTCTCCTGCATTATTTGCCTGCATCTTGATAATGGCTAATGGCTCTATCATGACCTTTGTACACATATTTATACAAATACTTAACTGCAGTGATTGTGGAGCATATTTCAACATTTATATGTGCCTTGTACTTCACGGAGAGGAAAGGATTAAATGGCACAATCCAACGATTATCAATCACACCTCCTTTCACTTGTATCTTTCTACCATCATCACGACGCATGTAAACTGGATAGCCATCATTGCCAACAGTAGTCGTCTGTGAGAATCCACGTGGATAATGACGAATGCATTTTCCATCAAACCATGCAAGCTGCAGATGGATTTAGTGCACCACACGGACCATGGACATTACACTGCACAATAATATCATGCAACTCTGGGAACATAGCCTTATCTGGCAACTCTGCACACACTAATCGGTCATAGTGACCGATCTCCACGGGTTTGAAACCACTTTCTAATATCAACAATATGTGTGAGTGTGGCAGACCTCTCTTTTGAAACTCTATGACACTCACATATCCAACCACCTTCCCAAACAAATTATGTTTTGTAATTGACTGCATCATGTCCTTATGCTTTTGAAAAAACACACGGGCTGTCAAATCTGGACGGTCTTGTGTGCAGTTTGCCCCGGCAACAATGCTATAGATATTTCAGGCCATTTGGGATTACAGGTGAATGTTATGAATAAATCAGGTTTGCCCCTTTTTCTGACAATTGCCATAGCATCTTGGTATAGCTGACACATATACCGAGGCCCTCCCGTAAAAGAAGAAGGCAACACCACCCTACGCCCTACAGCATTGCCAAGCACAGTACGTGTCCCATCAGCTGTATTCACCATGTCCATCAACCCTTGATAGACTTCAGCGCGTAGGGAAGCTTGGTTGTTTCGTATCCACACCAACCTGGACTCTTCCATGCTACTGTAGGCATCAACCATGTATTGCTGCAACAATCTACCCCCACGCAAAAGACATGCATTTGTATCATATCTCACTTGCAAACGATATGCGTAGTATTGTCTCTGGGTGACACAACTTTGTCCACGTATCTCGTGCAATGGTGTGTGATTAGGAACATCACTATATGGGATATATGGATGCCAACCATCTTCCCCCCGAGGGAACAAAAGAACATACATGAGAGGCATGTATGATCGGTGCAAATTAGATATTCTACGCACAAACCCATCGCGGCTAAAAATCTGAATGTCCTGATTTCCAATATCGAAGTCATCCCCTTGTCCTGGCATGATTGCAGCAACCTCGCTAGCCATAGGAGCTAAGTACTGCCTTGAGGTGGAGCGGCTCTCACAAATAACCATCCTCAGGTTTGTATGTGGATTTGTTCTTAGCACTTGCCCAATAGCCATCAATGCACTGGCATATGGATTGCACTCGTGCATCATCCTCTGCAACAACTCCAAAATGCCTGGATCCAAACCAGGCATTCCATGTAAACAGTGTTCTAGTTCATGATCAGTGTCATACACGTACAACTGTGCAAAACGTGGCATCTCTTGCCTAGCCTCATTGGGCAATAAATTTCCAATCCGATGATACACACTACCATGGACCCGAAAGTTTTGTATACCCCCATTCCCATGGAACATTCGATCAATATGAGCTCCCAATGAAACAAATGCCATGGCACTATTATAAGCCCTAATGTTTTTCTTAAATAGTTTGCTTCTAGCATCATGTCCGTGCAATAGAACTCTCAAAATCTCTGGTGGTTCTTCTAACGGCAACAATGACACACGACCAACTTTGCAACAATGCTTGCCCACAACTTGATGCATATGCATTCGCATCTCTTGTTTCCACAGTTGAGCTTGGCAAAAGCTGCATGTATGATCCATGGATCCAAGTGCATGAACAGAAGGAGCATTGAAGACCAGTGGATACAAAGAAGGATGCTCTATATTTTCCCTTAACGGAAAAGTATGCAAGATAGAGAGGCTCCCCCCTGCACCCAAAATCACAGCCCTGTTGTGAACAACACGCCTTCGGGCTCTTAAATGAGTAGCATCCTTGCTTGCATCCATTTGAGTAGTTGTACATACTACTGGAGCAGGTTCATGCTCATTACGTACTATTGGTGAAGTATGGAGGTCCATTGTATTTTCAACAGTGCACGCTACATTACTGTGCCCATGCATTTGATTCTGTTCTCTGCTTCTAGCAACTTGTGTTCTCGACCTTGTTCTTTGTATAGCATAAACACGACGGGCCGCCCGCGTTGAATCCATTTGAGTAGTTGTACCTATTACTAGAGCATGTTCATGCTCATTATCTACAGTTGGTAAAGTATTGACGTCCATTGTATTTTCGACAATGCACGCTACATTACTATGCCCATACATTTGGTCTTGTTGTCTGCGAAGGCCGTCTTCTACATCCATAGATTCCACAGCCACCCTCACGCTTCTAACTCGTGTTTTCGACCTTGTTCTTTTTATAGCATAACTACGACGGGCCGCCCGTGTTGAATCCATTTGAGTAGGTGTACCTATCACTGAAGCATGTTGATGCACTCTACCTACTGTTACTGAAGTATTGAGGTCCATTGTATTTTCAGCCACAATGCACGCTACATTACTGCATCCATGTGTCTGATTATGTTGACTGCAAACTCCTACTTCTACACCCATAGATTCCACAGCCACCCTCATCCTTCTAGCACCTTGTGTTTTAGACCTTGTTCTTTGTATAGCATAAGCACGACGGGCCGCCCGCGTTGAATCCAACAATCTTCTCCTATGAGAACGTATTGAATGTAGCCTCTCTTCTATTTGTCTTGCCATCTTCTGTATCCACTCAACCAACTACATAAATATCTATTCCTCAAAGGGAAAAATAGCTTAATCAAAAAACTTATGCATCATCCCTAACCATGACAAAATTGATGGATCTCAACAAATGTGCCCTAGGAAGAAAATAATTTAGAAAAGCAAGAAGCAAGATTAATTAGCAAAGCCATCCCTTTCCCATCTATCTAAAATTGAGAGCGGACCATCTATGCATTGAACTCATAGTGTCCCATGACCAAGTTTCAGTGTCTCACTATCTTTGGTAAGAGTAATGCTCATATTTTTTCAACATGTGAGCAAAATACAATACCGTATGTGCAACCATCATTTGAAACATAAAAACCAAAGCTAACATATCTAAAAAAACTCAAAGTTGACCATCTCAAAAAAGTATAAGCATTGCATCAGCATTTATGCGAATACATGATTCAAAAAAATCACAAATATTTGAGTATATCTTAAATAAAACGAAAATGGGAACGAACGATAGGCAATTCAAATATTGAATTAAATTAGCTTCCATTGCCATATATACGTCAAATGAAAGCAACTCAACTACATGAATCCCATAGAAGCATTTGGGATTCCAATACAAAAAAGACATAAAAGTCTCAGGAGTCAAACTTGTCTTGCCAAATAACATAAGGGCAACCCAAGTACATGAATCCCATAGAAGCATTTAGGATTCCAGTACAAAAGGTGACACAAAAGTCTCAGGAGTCAAACTTGTCTTGCCAAATAACATAAGGACAACCCAAGTACATGAATCCCATAGAAGCATTTGGGATTCTAGTACAAAAAGTGACATAAAAGTCTCAGGACTCTCTTAATTGTCACGGGTTGCGACCTGCTCTAGTTTACGGCTCATCCTGGTCATCAAAGCAGTTAGCCTATTTAAACCAACTTTGAACATTGACACCTCAGTGGACAGCAGCTGAACTTGTTCTTTGAGCTTATCAACTTGTAGTCTACACCCATTCTCACATACAACTACGCCTTCTCCACCTCTCCCCAAAATCTGCTGCATCCATTGATTAGAGTCCTTAACGCTATTCTCAATTTGAGAAATCCTTGCAATGAGAGTTCCAGGAAATTCTGCCATGCCCTGCGCTATTACCCTGCGCTATTACTGCAGCACCATCTGAATGGACTTCTCCCCACAAAGAGCCCAAATATCGTGTGTTCATGGCGCATGCATCCTTATTATTCTCGCACATGGCTTGAATGGACTTTAAAAGATTGTAATGACTTGAATGCTCAGTTGCATGGGTTGAAGCTCTCCCCCTTGTAAGTCGTTTCATTATATTAGCAGTGCGACATTCGCGGCTAGACTTAAAACGCTTTGAAGGCAACTTGGGACCGTGATTTGCTCCATGGGTTGAAGTCTCGGCCCTTGCAAAAACTTGATTTATCACATGAAGGCTATCTGGCTCAGGAAAAGATGACAACACAATGTCAGAAACTCCAGAGCCCTCCACCCTTGCAGCTCGCTTTATTGCTCGAAGGCTTTGTCGCCCATGGAAACCCGAGTCCCCAAGATTTGAAACAACGGTAGAAGCCATTTCTGGAGCTGCATCCATAATAAAATACAAAAACCTTTTCAGGTATGTATTGGCTCAATTGTATAATTGGATCACATAGATTCCATAGAATAAACATGAGCAGAAATCAATTGGCATAGGAGGTAGATACCCAAAGATTGTAGCCCATCTCCTCTCAACAAAGAATTTGGAATCAAGTTAGATGGATTGAGATATTTGTGAATGAGCTGCTCTTGCCAAGCACTCGTGCAAATATTTTCCGATTCAAAGGCGGTAAGTTGCTTAGAGTGACCAAGGATATGGTGGTAGGAAGTAGAAATCACAGGACATATCAAAAGGAGAAATTGACATGGAGGGCACATGGCCCTAGCGTCTATTTCAAAAATCAAATCCCCCTAACCTCCCCTTGCCATGCATTCTAGCCTCCTCTACCCAACCCTAAATCTGAGACCTTAGTCCTATGATCATCACGAAGAAATCTTACTGCAATCTTATTGTCTACTCATGAAGGTGTATCCAACCACATCATGGACTTATTTCACTTCTGTCCACCATTATATTTTGCTCTATGTGTGTGTGTGTGTGTGTGTGTGTGTGTGTGTGTGTGTAGCCCCATCTATCATCCAATCGTCTCACCTCTCGAGCTTAGTTCTCATGGCTATAAAGCACATGACGTGAAACACACTTAATCCTTTACTCTCCTTGAGAAGCAAGGCTAACTTTTGAAAGAGGTTAGATTAGATCACTTAGGGAAGAGGATGCTGGCTTATCTCTAGACATACTGCCAGCTCGATGCTCCTAAGAAAAATACAAATACCTTTAATGATTACTGGTCCAAACACATCATGGCCTTGTCTTATTTCACTTCTGGCCTACCATCATATTTTTTCGTCCCCCCCCCCCCCCCCCTCTCTCTCTCTCTCTCTCTCTCTCTCTCTCTCTCTCGGTGTAGCCCCACCTATCGTCCAATCGCCTCACGTCTCAAGCTTACTTCTCATGGCTATAGTCCACATGACATGAAACATATTTGATGCTTTACTCTCATTGAGAAGCAAGGCTAGCTTCTCAAAACGAAGGTTAGATTAGATCACTTAGGGTAGAGGGTGCAAGCTTATCTCTAGACATATTGCTAGGTCATGAAAATGCTCCTACGAAAGATACAATCACATTTAATGATTACTGATATCCAATTGCCTCACCTCTGGAGGTTACTTCTCATGGGTATAATGCACATGACATGAAACATACATAATCCTTTACTCTCCTCGAGAGGTTGATTAGATCACTTAAGGTCCAACCACATCATCTCCTTGTCTCTAACTAATGTGTCCTAAGGAAGCAAAGAATTCATGAATTATCAGATCGGAATGGTTTCAATGATTTTGAAAATGTAGCTTGTCTTAAACGATGCAAACACACACACACACACACACACAACGTATCCTAAGGAAGCAAAGAATTCCAAATAGAAAGCAAAGTCAATTGA